>NC_056725.1:722172385-722237385 GCF_019279795.1 Protopterus annectens | reverse complement strand
CTACAGTGTAAAATATATATATATTTTTAACTAGAACACAAGTGCTATAGAACTCCATGCAGGCAGGGTATAAGCTGTAGCAGTTGTTTGCTATATTTGTAGAAAACAGTTTATCACAGTTTAAAAGACTTTTTTATTGTTTAAACTAAAACATGAGTGGTATAATACTCTGTGCAGGTAGAGTATAAACTGTAGCAAATGTTTGCTACACTTTTAGAAAGGAACTAGTAACAGACTATTCAAATGTTGGTTCCTCATAGCATCAGGACGTACACTTTAGCACAGATATAGAATATTGCATAAATACACCTTCTGACTGACAGGGCACATTTTGTTGTATTCTCTCATTAATTATGCAACTCTGTCTTCCAGTATTTACATACAGATCGCATCATTTTCAGACTTATAATACCCTTAACTCCTGTTTTGTTCAGCTCAGAAACAAAATCAGTATGCATTATTCTGTCTGAAATAATAAAACCTTTCGCTATGGAATCTCATTTAAGAGGTCTAAAATGTTTTTAACTCTTCCCACTTAATCAAATATGCCAATTTTGTGTGTGGGAGAGTGACTGTGGTGGGAATACCAAAGCCAATGTGAGCAGCAGTTTAGCACTGTAGCTTGCAGGTCAGCAATGATATGCACATCACAGTAGTATCTGCAATTCAGAGACATGAAATTAGCCAATAATAAGGTCTTAGCTGGTCATGGCTAACATGCCTCTGAAATGCAAATTAGCTTGGCACAGGGACAGTGCCCTTTCATGAAGCCATAGGTATGTGTAAATATACTGAGAGGGGCTGACTCAGTAATCACTGCATGTACATGAACTGTATCAAATTTCCTTTCATCATGTAAAGGTTGTGAAAATAACTTTATTATTGATTGTAATACCTGTATTTTAATGCAACTCTTGTACAGTGTATGCATCTAATTCAAGTTCTTGTATAACCAATATTAAAGTTATGACTAATGTCTATGCAGACTAATTTAATAAAATCAAATTATATTTTTCATTTTCAATAAGGATTTATGCCCTTATGGGAAACTCAGAATAACATGCTTACATGATGATAATTTGTTAATCTTTTTCATAATACTTAAGTGCTCAGTGCGAGAGAGGGTTTAAATGCTCAAATATTTCAGCAGGATATATTTTCTGTTCAGACATAAAGTCCAGTTGAAAGTGATTTGCAATTTTCTTTATTTTTTTTTACAGCAGCTATAAATTGTTTATATTTCAGTATATCCAATGTACTATCCATAAATATCCACTCAATTAAAAAAAAACGCTAATGTTCAGTAAGATAGCCTAAATCCCACACTGATTTAATGCTTACTAGAACACATTTTCATATCATTAAGATTAGCATTGCAGGGATGGGAATAATATAAAAAGTCAACAAATTGTGTATATAGCCTTTAGAAGTAACATTCTAGTTTATATAACTTGGCCCTGCATTTTGTTTGTAGCTTTCCTAAAAGAAAAGTCTGAATTTATTAAGTTTTCTAGTGGTTACAAACTTGATGCCAGCAAGTCCATTAAGGTTGGGAGGTTGGCATAATGGCTAAGGTGCTCTCCTTACAGACACAAGGTGCATGGTATGATTCTCACATGGCATAATTGGCTAGGCTTAACATGGCTCACAAAGGCAGTTAACCTAGTACGAACCTATGCATGTTTTGAGTTACTGTTAAGGCTAAACTTTGCCAATGAAAAATGGAGGTTACAAATAGTACGGTATATGTCCAGTATATTGCTATGAAAATATTCAAACCAAAGTGAAAAATTCACACAGAAACCATTCAGTAAAACTTCAAAGAAGTCTAACCAAGCTAAAATCTTCAATGTGTAATACCTTATACCACCCATAGTGGAGACCTGTGTGATATATCTCGTTTCTGAAATCAGCTGCTGTGTTTCTGCTACATGGCTTCGGAATGCCCACAGATTTTTATGTTTTATGTATGGGTACATTTAGGCTATTGGGAAACAAGCCCCATTCATGTTTCATCCTTTTTATTTACTTATCAGTCCAATATAAGTTAATTGTTTGTCTATACTTCAGAAAGTGCTTAAAATCAAGCCTGATGTCTGTAAACAGTAGGATGCCTTAAAAATATTTCAAGTAACATGGAAACCAATGGTTAACAAGGTCAAACAGACAAACCATTCAATGAAAATTGCAAGAAAAACCCAGCCAGCTAGAATTCTCACTGTGGAAGGTCATGTGATATATGCAAAGGACATAGCAGTCTTTCAGCTACATGGCTTCTAATTGCCCTTGACATTTTATTTTTTAAGGTTTTATAGATATAATCAGGCCAATAAAGCCAAACTCCATGCATGTTTCAGCCATTTTATTGATCTCATCAGTACAGTATAGGTTAATGGTATTCCATGAGAAGAAGCATATATAGCTTCCACAAACAGGAGAGGACAAAAATGCCACCAAATATTTTACAACTTAGACAATTACCTAGAAGTCTTTGGGGTCACTTGATGTTCCTGCATTACTAACAAGGCTTCATCTGCTCCACACAGTACTGTAAACAATGTGCCTGTGTGGAACACAGGTAGTTGCCATGATTCCCAATTCTGGTACATGCCCAATCTCTAGCAGATGTTCATGCAGGATGACTTTTTACTGGGTCATCTAGTTGACAGGCCTGCACATTGCCAGATATGGAAGCAAGATATGTGACTGACATTTAAGTAGGCAGTAGCCACATATAATGGTGCCTTCTGTAGTGTGCTACAGGTGATGCTGGGAGCAAGGAATGGTAACCCTTATTTGATATGCATATATAATGGATGAGAAGGCACACGGCACCACAAGTTCACAGGCATGGAACATTAGGAACACGACTTCCACTGCTTGGATACATACAATGGAGCACTGTACTATGCACCTGAAACTTGCCGTAAGTTATTTGTGGTGTGTGTTCTGATGCACAGTAAGGTAGTACAAAAGCAGCTACAATTTGGCAACATGACAACACTGTCAGAGAGGTGTATGTCAGCACGGGATGAAGAGGCAGGCACAGAGTCACCAGATGACCAGCTGAAGTTGCACCTCACGCAAGACAGAGGTTGGTGCAATATATGTTATAGCACTGGCAAAGAAACAACATCTTGTCCACAACTGTGGGCCATAACAGAGAGAGCACAGCATAAAACTGATTCTCATTCAAGCCAGTTGCAGCTTTTCTGCACACTTCCACTTAACACCCATGGTGTCAAATTTCTTTTTAGGTTCTGGCTTCTTTAACTAAGTGAATTACTAGCTGATTAGCTAACAACAGGCAGTAGTAGAAAAGCCCAGACATTACAGCAGAGAACTGTTTGAAATATTCATAATTTCATATTTATTTATACATGCCTACATGCATACAAATATTTCAGGCATGAGCAATAATGCCCTTGAGCCTGGCAATATACCAAAACAGTTGTTGCCATAATATGTGTCCGGGCTGTTCTTAAAAATATCTAAACTGTGCTTGCTTTAATATAATTTGGTAGTCTATTCCATGCATCAGCTACTCTCTCAGAGAAGCAATTATTACAATTAATTCTGCTGCAGCACCTTCTACATATGCTGTTGGATGATTCTCATCTACTTTGTGATAGCCCCAAACATTTCTGGATGTAATTGTCTCTAAATGCCCCATATACCTGATTAAGGTCTTCTTCTACTTTGTGATAGCCCCAAACATTTCTGGATGTAATTGTCTCTAAATGCCCCATATACCTGAATAAGGTCTTCTTCTACTTTGTGATAGCCCCAAACATTTCTGGATGTAATTGTCTCTAAATGCCCCCTATACCTGAATAAGGTCTTCTTCTACTTTGTGATAGCCCCAAACATTTCTGGATGTAATTGTCTCTAAATGCCCCATATACCTGAATAAGGTCTTCTTCTACTTTGTGATAGCCCCAAACATTTCTGGATGTAATTGTCTCTAAATGCCCCGTATACCTGAATAAGGTCTTCTTCTACTTTGTGATAGCCCCAAACATTTCTGGATGTAATTGTCTCTAAATGCCCCATATACCTGAATAAGGTCTTCTTCTACTTTGTGATAGCCCCAAACATTTCTGGATGTAATTGTCTCTAAATGCCCCATATACCTGAATAAGGTCTTCTTCTACTTTGTGATAGCCCCAAACATTTCTTGATGTAATTGTCTCTAAATGCCCCATATACCTGAATAAGGTCTTCTTCTACTTTGTGATAGCCCCAAACATTTCTGGATGTAATTGTCTCCAAATGCCCCATATACCTGAATAAGGTCTTCTTCTACTTTGTGATAGCCCCAAACATTTCTGGATGCAATTGTCTCTAAATGCCTCATATACCTGAATAAGGTCTTCTTCTACTTTGTGATAGCCCCAAACATTTCTGGATGTAATTGTCTCTAAATGCCCTGTACACCTGAATAAGGTCTTCTTCTACTTTGTGATAGCCCAAAACATTTCTGGATGTAACTGTCTCTAAATGCCCCGTATACCTGAATAAGGTCTTCTTCTACTTTGTGATAGCCCCAAACATTTCTGGATGTAATTGTCTCTAAATGCCCCATATACCTGAATAAGGTCTTCTTCTACTTTGTGATAGCCCCAAACATTTCTGGATGTAATTGTCTCTAAATGCCCCATATACCTGAATAATGTCTTCTTCTACTTTGTTATAGCCCCAAACATTTCTGGATGTAATTGTCTCTAAATGTCCCATATACCTGAATAAGTTCTTCTTCTACTTTGTGATAGCCCCAAACATTTCTGGATGTAATTGTCTCTAAATGCCCTATATACCTGAATAAGGTCTTCTTCTACTTTGTGATAGCCCCAAACATTTCTGGATGTAATTGTCTCTAAATGCCCTATATACCTGAATAAGGTCTTCTTCTACTTTGTGATAGCCCCAAACATTTCTGGATGTAATTGTCTCTAAATGCCCCATATACCTGAATAAGGTCTTCTTCTACTTTGTGATAGCCCCAAACATTTCTGGATGTAATTGTCTCTAAATGCCCCATATACCTGAATAAGGTCTTCCTCTACTTTGTGATAGCCCCAAACATTTCTGGATGTAATTGTCTCTAAATGCCCCATATACCTGAATAAGGTCTTCTCATAAATATCTATAAGAGACACTGTACAAGTTCACATATTTTAGTCTTTCATAATTTAATTTTCATACCTATGGAAGCACCTGGTGTATTTCCACTACTCTTTCCAGTTTGCTGATGCTTGACTTCTTATAAGGTTCCCATATGATTGGTATTGGTATAATAGTTAAGATGTTTACCTCACAGACACAAGGTACATGATTCTTGCCTTTGAAATATTATTAACTTGGCTTAAAATGACCCACAAGAGCAGCTAGCCTAGTACTTACCTACGAGCCTATGAAACCTACCAGCCATATTGTTATTCCATATTCAAGTTTGGATTTAATATGATTAACAAACAGTGATTCCATCATTTGTGATATTGTAGACTTTATACATCTTTTTATACAGGCTATAGTTCTGTAACTATCATTAACCAATTGGATAATATGATTAGGAAAACTCAAAGCTGGACATACCCATATACCCAGGTCCTTACATGAATCGACAGTTTCAGTCACTAAGTCATTGTGTGTTGCATTAAATATTCACCTTTCAGTTTATGACTCTCAAATCTCATATGCTTAGCTTTTGATATATTAGCATATTACTCTCCTGTGCCAAAATTTGTCAATTTAGTCAAGTTCTTTTGCAAACATGCCCATTTTGTAACACATGCAATCAATTTATCCAATTTCAAGTCATCTGCTTATAGACTGTAGAACACCTCAGATGAAAAAAAGTAGATCTAAATGACATAATCTGAACAAGTAAGGGTTTAGAGATTTGTGGGGCACCAGACGTGTAACCTCAAATTTCACCTGTCCAGTTGCTGTATGATGCTTGCCATGTCCAATTTCTAAGCAAATCAGGTATCCCTGTTATCAACAGTACATCAGTAGTTAGTTCTAATTTATTGATCAGTGTTTTATGTATGACCCTGTCAAATGCTGAAGTTAAATCTATATAAATTACATCACAGCACAATTTTTCATTCATAGCTGTTATTATGTTGTTATAGAACATCATGTTACAGGTGGTTATAGATCTATTTTCATCATATGCATGTTGATATATGGCTTCAAGTCACAGCTTTTCCAGTTTTGACAATAATTTATTCAATATAACCATCTCCTTTATTTTTCCATAACATGAAAATAAATTCATTGGTCTATATGGGTTGGTCCTACATCTCTTTTCCTAAAAGACTGGTTTAAAAGGTGCAGGTCTCCAATCATTTGGAATCTCCCCATATTTATACGCCTTAGCAAATAACATATATAATTATACTGTAAGTTCATGCCATAGGTTCATAGGTTCATAGGTTGGTACTAGGCTATTGGCCCTAGGACCTATATAAGCCTAGCCATAACAATTCCCTGGCTATTTCTTCGAACACTATTTACTTCCCTGGACCCCTGTCTAGCAGGGTGACTGACGTGATCCATGGGGTGAATTTCCTTTCTCCCATCCAGTCATCAAGGTTCCTTTTGAAGAGGGCCAAAGAGGTGCTCTGCTTGACATGTATAGGCAGTCTATTCCAGAGTCTGGGGAGTCTCCGGGTCAGGAACCTATCCCTCCAGCATGTTTTATTTATTGTGATGACAAGGTTTGGATCCCTAGAGCTTGTGGCTCTGAGGAATTGGGATTTCTTTAAGTGTAGCATGTCCACCAGCTCTGGGTTTAACATGGCCTTGTATGTTAAGCAGTCATCGCCTTGGAGTAGACGATATGTGACAGAGTATAGCTGGATATGTGACAGAGTATAGCTGGAGTTTTTTAAGGTGGTCAGCATAGGGCATCTGCTTTAGGCCTGTAATTCTTTTAGTGAGGTATTTCTGTGGCCTTTCCAGTTGTTGCAGATGTCTTGAGAGGTACATACCAAATGGGGTGTTGTATTCTATAATGGGTCTAATGAGGGATGAGTACAGTGGGACAATGACCTCCTTTTTTCAGGATGAAAAGCCCTTAGTGATGAGGTGTGCCACATAGAAGGATTTCCTGACTGTTGTGGTGATGTGGTTATTGAAGGTGAGACCACTGTCCACCTGTGCCCCTAAGTCTCTTATCACACTTTCAGTGTTTAGTGTACTGCCACCTATGTGGTAATTCACGGGTACATGTTTTTTCCCAAAGGGGATAACTATACATTTCTTGGCATTGAGCTTGAGCCCATGGCTCTGGCACCATGCATCTGTTTCTGTATGGCCCTTTTGTAGAGTATCAACATCATTTGGGAATTCAATAATGGCTCCCAGTTTGCAGTCATCTGTGAACTTTGTTAGCCAGAGTCCCTTAGTGTTGGCCTGTACTTCAGAGAAGTCGATGCCAAACAAGAGAGGTCCCAGGACTGAACCCTGAGGTAATCCACTTGTCACTTGTCTGGAGCTGGATTTGGAGTCAGCTACTTTTACAGTGGGGGTTCTGTCAGTACGCCAGTTGGCAACCCATCGACTGACGTAGGGATTAATGCCCAGCTTAGTAAGTTTATCTATGATTCCAGAGGGGATGTTGTCAAAGGCCTTGGCAAGATCCAGATAGGTTATGTGGACTGCCTTACCCTTGTCCACGGCTCTGGAGACTGATTTGAAGAAGTCAATCAGGTTCAGGAGACAAGATCGTCCCTTCACAAACCCAAACTGGGTAGGGTCCAGTGTTTTAAGGTTGCTAATGTGTTTGTTTATAAGTTCCATGATAATACGTTCCATGGCCTTACAGATCAGGCTCGTCAGACTGATGAGGCGGTAGTTCCCGGGATCCAAGGTGGATCCCCCTTGTGGAGTGGGATAACTGTAGCTGTGCACCACTCAGTGGGCATGAAGCCTGAGGTGAGGGTATGATTAAACATGACACTTAGGTGAGGTGCCATTTCATTTTGTAGTTCATGTAGTACACAGCCCGGGATGTCATCTGGTCTCATGGATGCTGTATTCTTAGCTTTGGAGAGTGCATTTTTTGCCTGTGTGGCTATTATTACCAGAATTTGGCAATCTTCCAGTATTGAGATGGGCCATTTAGGGGGTGAGGGGGGTGAAGTTGGCACTGAATCGATCTGCCAGGATATTGGCAATATCCTTGGGATCAGTATATTTAATGCCATTCTGTTGTAGCTCAGAGCAGATCTGATTTGTAGATCAGTATTACTAATTCTGTCTCCTCTTGGTGCTTTGATTGGATCCAGTTTACTGACATCCTCTATTCTTTTTCAATACAATTTAATTTGGTTTCAATATCTGATGTTACCTGGATGTCACTAGGACAATTTATCACCCCCTTTGTAGAGCCAAACTGCACTGCATAAGATTTAGCAAATATATCTATTATCTGTTGTGTCTGAGAATAAATTTTAGAAGCTACATACATTATATCAGTTTGCATGTCTGTACTCCTACCACATCTCTTGTATCAATAAATGGTTTCTTGTTATGCTCAATATCTTTTATACTTTTTCTTCAGTTTTTTTCTGTATTGTATCTTACATTATGTTTAATTTGTCTGTGCAACTTGTTGATTTCAGTTTTCAAAGCTGTAGTTTGACCTCTTTTCCATTTGTTATATTTTTTGTCTCTTACTTTGATCTTCTTATTATGGAAATATACCTCCTGATATTATATGCCTAGATCATAATGTTAAACTTTTTTTTATTTTTGATTTTTGCATTCAGTTTCTCTTTCAAAACATTCCTCATTTCTTCTACCATTTTCCTCGTGAATGTGTCACTTCACTTAGCTTTAAGTAGTGATTGTTTTGCTTCCTTATAATCTGTTATTAATCTTCTGTACATTGGCTTAGATTTTAGTGTGGCAGAATTATCTAGTAACAGATCAGTTAACAAATTAACCTTTATAACTCCATGATCACTGCACATCTACGGTGGTAAAACTTGACATGGAAGTAACAGTAATTCCTTTAGGAACAACAATGCCTAGTATGTTTCATTCTCTAGTAGGCTTTTTACAATCTGAAGCAATTGCTTTTCCTGCAAATATGTTATAATAGTTTTCTTACTAATGGTGTTGAATCAATATTATTCTGGTCTGATTCTAGTAAGTGTAATTCTCAGCCACTATGACTTTTCCTGTGTTGCATAGAAGAAATTTATGGATTCCTCTTGGTCATCAGCACTTGACTTTGGTTGTCTGTACACTCCAACAATTGGTTTATGTTCCAGGGTTGTTTTTATTGTCATAGTTACACAACCTATACTATAGGTGTTAGCATTGAACATGTAATAATCACAAGTCTATGCATTATCATTGAACATGTAATAATCACAGGTCTCATAACAATCTTTAATCCCTATCATAACGCCCCTACTTGATTTTTTTGTTAGAATGTGTTATAGAAAAAAAATTATACGCTGATGAAAGTGATTTACAGTAATTGAATTTAATCATGCTTCACAGAGTAACAACAATCATCTTAATTTTCCAAATAAAAAATATATTATTAATGTTCCTATCATTAACAACCATCAGAGATGCATGAAATGATTTTATCTGTGAACTATTACATTTTTGGCCTGGCAAAAATCGTGACTTATGTTTGTCAAATATTGCAAATTATGTGCTGTAATAATTCTCTTCCCTAAACACATGGGCCCAAAATTAGTTTTGGATGCTCTTAATGTTTCCATTTTTTTTAATGGGACATGCTTTTCATGCAGGTATTTACCCCAAAACTCTCTTCAATCATGGTAACCTGACTCTCCTTTCTATATGTGATTTGTGAAAAATATATCCTAATGCCTGTACAAGCTTGCCATCTAACAGGGTTGTAAGTTACCTACTAAAAGTCAAGAGTCCTTGTAGATGAGCTCATTTGTACCAACATGAATAAGAACAGATCCATACTTCCTTGCATTAAGGCATTCTAAGGTCTTTCTCATATCCTTTATTTTTGCTCCTGCATGCATAACAGTGTTCAATGTTCATTATCTTCTTTGCAAATATAAGTATCAGCCTCTCTAATAACTGAATGTCAGATTACAAGAATATCTTTTCTGACCAGATCTAAAAAATCTTCAACTTTTAATTTAGTAATAGCTTTTCTATCAGTTGTTACTCTGGACTGATCTTCATCACCATTAGTCTTACTAATCTCATTGTTTTCATTGCAGCCTCGTTCATATTTTCAGACCTGACAGGCCTACATGCTGTTGAAGGCTATGATGTGAAATGCCATGGTTGGAGACAGGAAAATTCCCTGTCAGTGTCCATTCATATCAGAGACTATACTGGATATTACTGGTGTTTTGTTACTAATTATGAAAATGAGCAATATTTCCATATGTATTTAATACTTCAAAAACCTAGTGACTTGCAGACTATTGCATGGCCTCACATGAAACCTTAGCTGTTGAAGAAAACTGTCTGATATTTGCACTGTAAGCTGCACATTTTGAGATATTTAGTGTTATTTATAGTGCTTATTATACAACTAAGCGTATGCTTTCATATTTCTCTAACTATCTCAATAAGCATCTAGAGGAATTTCTTGATGATATGAGAAAGTTTAAGTGGGGTTAACAAAAGTGGTTCAACCTTTGTCTTGGTTATACAGTTTCCAAGATATGATAAATTGTAAAAATGTATCAAAATATAATTATGTAAAGACTTTGAATGCACTATTATCATTGTAATAAATACTTCTTACTGATAACATTGCTATTCATACAGTTTTAATAGCTTTTATTGTTCACAAAATACTTATATTTGTTTATATTGTGTTTTTTACATTTATTTGCTGCACTGGAATGCATGGATGTGTTTAGGCTGCTGCAGGTGTGACGTTCCAATCCACATAGGTGTTACTGTGTTAATATAGCTAGGTTATGTAGTACAGCACTTTGATTGGCCATGCTGTGCATCAGGCAGTACCTTACCCATGCAGTGATACAGTCATTATTTGCACTGGTAGCTTAGGGCACAATGTTAGGTGACTGCAGTACTCTCATATGAATATAAGACAGAGAAGGAGGATAGCAGGTTTTGGAAAAGTAGGGATTACATTGATATGTTGCTTCTGTTTGAACATTGGACAGGTGTACTGTACAGCACTACAGTGTGAGGGCTGGAAGCCATTTGCATAAGGGATGGTGTAGGACACCAGAGATGTGTATGGAAACACTGATATATCTCCCCAGGTTTGAGACAATAGATGGAGAGCTACCATGATGTAATAAATTGTTATGGTTAGTGATGGTCCTCTGACGGAATGAGGACAGGGATGATGTGCAATTATGGAAACTAGAGCAGTCAGCATGATAAGACATCACAGAGCTGGAGGCAAGCAAGGCTTGTCAGTCATAACCATGAAATTGGCCAAGTGCAGATATGGTGACTGCCATGGCAGAGGGCAACAGTCATGCAGTCGCACAAACAATGTGTGCCATCTCTGTAAGCCCAAAGTGTGACTATTCACCTTGCATTTGGACTCTTGCTTGGATTTTACCAGCATGAAGACAGTAGAGGCACAATGGAGGGGATATGCCATGTGCCTCATGGATGCACTAATGGATGTCATGTAAACTGTCAGTGACTTCAGCATGTTTGCTTCCTCAAAGTTCATGTATGACATCACTCTGTGTGTACTGCAGACTGTCCAACAGCCCATGCAGCTGTTCCATGTCTTCATAGGCCACATAGCACATTCATTGTCAATATCACTGTGTGTGTAGTGATAGTCCTGTGCCTGGCTCACTGGCACCTACAACAGCTGATTAATGCCAAGTGTGATAACCATGACAGGGGAAAGATTTGGAGTTTTGATGCCAATGGCAGTTCCTATTCCTTCCCTCTATGGTGATTCTGTTCACATCAAATATAGTGCATCTCACAGGTGTCACCTGTGGAGACTCCTGTGTAACCTGTGTGAGCCTCACAGTGACAGAGCATCCAGTACTAAACACAGGTGATGCTGGACATTTGGCCTTTATGTGGGAGATTAGTGTCTACCTTCCAGTGTTAGTGTAGGTGAGAATGTCATTGTGTTCTTTAACTTGTCATATGCAGACTGCCATCATCATCAGCAACAGCAGCTGCAGGTGACCTGCTGAAATCAGGCATGTGCTGTCCTGTTGTTCTGGACCTTCCATGAGTGGGACCTGTGAAAACATTAGGATAACCTACCAGTGATAGTGATGGAGTGTATGCTTAACACCCTTCCCTTCTAGTTAAACACATGCTGGTACTTTCCAGTTATATGTAAAGCATAAGGGCAAATAAATACATTGTGGTCAGGTTATTACAGTTGTAGCTCTAATGTACTTGGACAACAGATATGCATATGTGCTCTTCCGAATAACCACCTGTGCACAGCAGGTCAGAGTATAACATAAAATATACTTGCTATTAATAAACTGGTACATCACCTAAAGGCACTCAGAAAGTAGTGACCAGCCTAGCTCCCACATCCTAGTTACTGCTAGTTATGATGGTGTACACACCAACTGCAGACTAGGTTACCAAGAAATCTTCCACCTTCTGAGCCATCTTTGTGTTGGTATTCACGTCTGGAGGTGGACCTGTCTCTGACAGTATCATATGCCTTGGTCTTGGCATGCACAATCATATTAGTGGCACTGTGCGCTCCTGTACTACATCGCTGTTATGGCCACCCACAATACTTATGTCATGCCACTAAAAGATTAGGGAAGTTTCCCGGTGCCTTGGCCAAATTTCCCCCAGTAGTATAAATACCAATTCAGGTCTCCCTTGAAAAGGGATGAATAGTGTTGTGGGACTAATTCCATCAAGAAAGGATAAATACAAATAGTTATTCTTTGCATGTCAGATGAGTTCTAAATCTGAAGTTCTGCACACAGGGCTGCCAATTTGCTCCTCAAGAAGACTGATTGATTGGTCATGACTTTTCAGGTTCTAAGTTTAGAGGACTGCTACCTGGTAAAGCCAGGAGTGTAAGATATTTCTGTACTTGCAACACAGTAGCATCTTATGGATAATTACAGTGGTATAATGGCCCACTATATAAAATGGATACCTCGTACCACCTTAAACTAAGGTTTTTTATTTACTCTATCTCTGTTTTTTTTCTAGCCATTCTAAAAGTCCAGTTGTAGAGCAGGTGGCAGAATGGTGGTGGACATCAGGGTCTGCACCAGCTAATGCATCTGGAGCTTAGTCACCAGCAGTCACAAGGTCTGCCTCTCAGCAAAGGGATGAAGGTCATTCTTCCGAAAGTGACCTACAGTGTACACTGGTGGTATCCATAGTTACCATGGGGGGAGAGACAAATTTTTAGCGTATGTCCTACTTAGTCCATGATGCAGCAGCAGCAATTGGGCACCCACATTCAGAACCTGGAGTTCTTCCTGGTGCAGCTGCTATTGTTTATTGGCAGATTAACCGCAAAGTTAAGCCACCAAAGGCATACTGCCCTGATGGTTATCAGCCACTCTGGGTCACTCAGATAGGCCTTTTTTACCTTCCTTTATCCCCATCTTTGCATTCTTTTTATTCTCTATACTGTGTTCATAGTAGAAATCTTAACATTGCCAGCGGTCCTACTTATATATATATCTTACAATGTTTTCCACATATTTTGCATCCATGCTGCTTATGTGTTTAATTTCTGTGGCCTATGCTTAATTCCCTGCCCATGATACATTCATAGATTCATAGGTTCATAGGTAGGTACTAGGCTATCAGCCCTAGGGCCCATACAAGCCTAGCCAACAAATGTACCCTGGCTTTCGCCACCCAAGAAAATAATTTTCCTGTGCCCCTGTCGAGCAGAGCCACAGAATTGATCCCCGGGGTGAATTTCCCATTTCCCATCCAATCATCAAGATTTTTCTTGAAGAGTGCTAATGAGGAGCTCTGTTTGACATAGATAGGTAGTCTGTTCCAGAGTATGGGAAGTCTCTGGGACAGGAATCTATCCCTCCAGCATGTTCTGTTTATTGTGGTGACAAGGTTAAGGTCCCTAGAGCATGTAGCTCGGAGGGATTAGGATTTCTTTAAGTGGAGCATGTCCATCAGCTCTGGGTTTGACATAGCTTTGTATGTTAGGCAGAGATCGCCCCTGAGTAGGCGATATGCGATGGAGTAAAGCTGTAGTTTTTTTAGACGGTCTGCATAGGGCATATGTTTGAGGCCAGTAATCCTCTTTGTGAGGTATTTCTGTGGTCTTTCCAGTTGTTGTAGATGTGTTGTGAGGTACATACCAAAAGGGGCATTGTACTCTATAATGGGTCTAATGAGTGATGAGTAGAGGGGAACAATGATCTCTTTTTTTCTGGATGAGAATCCTTTTGTGATGAGATGAGCCACATAGAAGGATTTCCTGACCACTGTGGCGATGTGATTATCAAAGGAGAGACTACTGTCCACCTGTGTCCCAAGGTCTCTTATCACATTTTCGGCATTAAGTAGACTACCAGCTATGTGGTAGTTCATGGGTACAGAGTTTTTACCAAAGGGGATGACAATACACTTTTTGGCATTGAGCTTCAGGCCATGGCTTTGACACCAGGTATCTGTCTCATTGAGGCCCTTTTGTAGTTTGTCCACATCTTTAGGAGTTTCGATTATGGCTCCTAGTTTGCAGTCATCTGCAAACTTTGTTAGCCAAAGACCTTCTGTGTTGGCCTGCACTTCAGAGAAGTAGATACCAAACAGGAAAGTACCCAGGACTGAACCCTGTGGTACTCCACTTGTCACTGGTCTGATGTTGGATTTGGAATCCGCTACTTTCACAGTGTGGGTTCTGTCCGTGAGCCAGTTGCAACCCATCTTGTGACATAGGGATTTATACCTAGTTTAGTGAGCTTATCTATAATTCCAGAGTGGGTGATGGTGTCGAAAGCCTTGGCGAGATCTAGATAAGCTGTGTGAACCATTTTACCCTGATCTATGGCTTTGGTGACTGCTTCAAAGAAGTCAATCAGGTTTAGGAGACATGATCTGTCTTTTACAAATCCAAACTGTGTAGGGTCCAGAGTTTGGAGATTACCAATGTCTTTGTTTATGAGTTCCATGATGATACGTTCCATGGCCTTGCAGACCAGGCTCGTCAGGCTAATGGGGCGGTAGTTCCCGGGGTCCATCGTGGCTCCCCCTTTGTGGAGTGGGATAACTGTCATGGTGCACCATTCAGTGGGTACAAAGCCTGAGGTGAGGCTATGATTGAACATGGTACTTAGGTAGGGTGCCAGTTCATTCTGTAGTTCATGTAGAATGCAGCCTGGGATATTGTCAGGTCCCATGGATGCTGTGTTCTTGGCTTTGGAGAATTCCTACTCCTTTTCTTTCTACAAAACATCCTTATCTTTCCTGTCTGCCCTTCTTCTTATAAAATATATCATGGGCACCTGCTTAAAAAAATATGCCCTCCCTTCCTCCCACCTATCTTTTCTAACTGTTACCATGTTTGTATGCTTGTTTTTCTATTTATTTATTTATCTGTGTGTGTGTGTGTGTGTGTGTGTGTGTGTGTGTGTGTGTGTGTGTGTGTGTGTGTGTGTGTGTGTGTGTGTGTGTGTGTGTGTGTATACAAAAGTAAATAGAAATTTATTTACTATTTGATAACTGTATGTGGGCTGGTTGAAAGACCCTTTTTTAGATGCAGCTCTAAATGTTCAAATATTACCAATTTTGCCATCCCCCTTTTCTGTCTTTATTACCTCCCACTTTCCCCAGATGTATGTCATGAACTGAGTTGGCACTTTCCTGTCTTGCCCCTTTGTGATCGGCTCGTAGTGTCTGAGTAGAGTCTTGGCCGTTTGTGATCAGCTCATAGTGTTTGAGTAGAATATGAGACACTTCATTCTGCACACCACCAGACTGTTCTAGTCATGCTGCTCATATGATTACTCATTGCCTGACTGCTTTGCTACTGCTCAATAGCATAACTGCTGTTGGAAGCACACTACTTATGATTCAGTATGTAGCCTTTGTGTTGGAATGCTGATGTTATGCTGGCTCTACTAAAAAACAGCAGCAATAAAGTGTATCTCAATAAAATATCACTGATATACAGCACTGCACTGTGTCATTGGAAATGTTTCTGAATCCCCCGATATGTAAGACTCAGTTTTTAGGGATTTGTATGAGTTGTTTTGATTGTTTTGTCTTCCTATGTTTGCTTTATTTTATTTTCTTTGTATGGTATGATTTCTGTATCAACAAACTCTGATAATGGATGAGAAGTTATGTATCAGAGAGCAGCATGCAAATATTTTTATTTATTTATATGTTATGCACATCAAAGAATTTAACAGCATTAAATGCACATCTTCCAACCCCCAAAGTAATTACTTTGCTTGAACAGGATATCTCAGATGATGTTAATGAAATTTAAAAAATAAAAGAAATAATACATGCTGCATGTAAAAAACACAAATATTAAATCTTCAGAAAAACTACTACTGAAATCAGGCCCTAGAATCCAAACATATGCTTTATCAAATAGGTAGTTAAAACTAATTAAAAACTAAAATATAATATAGGATACACCCTGCTGATCAGAAACTGACACTACAGGCCAACTGGACCTGAACAAAAACTAAACTAATTAACATTTTATTCTAACTATATTGTATCATAGCAACTATACATGTTTTCTCCCTGGGGTATCACTGAAAAGGGGCTTTTAATTAGGCAAAGTCAGCCATTCCAGTTAAATAAATGAAGAAACAAAGAAATAAACATTAAATTACTTAAAGTCTACACTACACTATAACCTTATAATCTTTTAAAACCACAAAAGTACCTATAATAAAATGTCCTGACACATTATAAAGTACAGTTTACCTCAAAACAAGAGTAGAAAACCAGCCATAAGACATCTCATTCAACCCATCTTAATCAAACAATGGGAAGCCTTATTCAGTATACTGTTTCAGCATTACTGGATGATAATTGAAAAAAAAAAACAAAGAAAATTAATTTCAAATTAAAAAAATAGGGGAAAACAGACACATAAAACACATGGGGTTTAATTTGTGGGATATACTGAAATATCTGTTATAAAATTAGCAAACTCAATGTTATAACTCTGGATGTACCACACACCATGAAATTAATTCCTTAGTCCCAAGGTGACAACTACTTCACATTCCAAACTCTTGACACACACACATATGTGTGTGTGTGTGTGTATATATATATATATATATATATATATATATATATATATATATATATATATATATATATATATATATATGTATATATATATATATATATAGATATATATATATATATATATGGGTCTACTGCTTTTCATCGAACACCACATATTCGAAAAAGAGCAGTAGACCGCTCAGTTATGAGAAAGTGCGCTTATTCGAAAGTACACGGTCATGAACTCAGCTTCTATGAACGGATCGCACCACAGTGGAGGGCAGCAGGAAAACATGCTATATCCTCCACTGTGGTGCGGTAGTTACGGACGTTAGGGTTAGGGCGTGGGTCATGGTAAGGGATAGCTAGTAGGGCTATCCCCTTACCATGACCCGCGCCCTTACCCTAAGGTCCATAACTACTGCACCAAAGTCAGTAGTAGCCCGTTCGCTGAAGCGGGTTTCGTGAAAGTGCACTTTCGATTAAGTGCACTTTTGCGTAACCCAGGGTTTACTGTGTCAGTTCGAAGAAGTGTATTTTTGAACTTATATAGTAGACCCATATATATATATATATATATATATATATATATATATATATATATATATATATATATATATATATATATATATAGTTTGCATGTATATTTAAATATCTATCAATATACATACGTTTATATATGTGTGTGTGTGTGTGTGTGTGTGTGTGTGTGTGTGTGTGTGTGTGTGTGTGTGTGTGTGTGTATATAGATATATAAAAGTATAGATAGGCAGATGGTATAGATATATCTATATCTGTATATCTACTTTGATATAATGAAGACCCATAATCATGAATGTTATTTTTGCGATTCAAAAATAACAAAGGGTCAAAAGACATCCTTTTTCCATTGTACTCAGCTCTCATCAGATTAATCACTGAGTGCAATTCACTTTTCAGTGTGTATCTGACCAGACCTTTGCAACAACTGGATTGTCCAAAGAGGTTCCTCATCAGATGAATACAGGGCATAAGCAACATATCCTATGTGGACTGCTAAAAATCCCTATCACTAAGCTCAGTCTTATACAAACTGCAGTGTGATAATCTATGCCTGGCCTGCAAAGCACTATCTGATGCCACTCTGATGGACCTCTTGCACATCCACAAAACAAATGTCATCAGAAATACCAACTCTAGAGACATAAACCTCACCTGCAACATAAATAGAATATGTTGGAGGGTCAGATATGTGTTTCAGTGACTGCCCTTCCTCTAGAACACACATGTGAAGTAGAGCTCTTCCTAACCAAATTCAAGCATAACTTGGACCAGTGGATGGGAAAACCAAAATTTACTCCTATACCCCTTATGGACAGAGGCACTCTGTAAATCTTTGCCTGCCTATTGTCAGATCCCATATCCCACCCTTACAAAATTACCCTGGGGTATCAGTAACGTCAGATACATTTGGGAAAGTATGGTTAGGCTTAAACAGACTAGTAATCACCTATGAACCTATTGATTGCAATGCCTCTGCTGCCAACTGCTTAATGTCTTTGGGATAGTGTTTTAAGCACATACATTTCTGCAATTGCATGTTGTATGTTTACTAATAAAACTTGTTTCCTCTGTCTTTTACTGGTGTGATTACAATTACAGACAATGATGGATAAACTCCGGAAAATGCTTATGGAATCCAAGTTTGACAATGACCTAAAGCTAATACTACTGCAATAGCATTTGATTAGACTGGCCATTGTAAAAGCTACCCTCAGAAATGTGCCTGCCATAAAAAAGGAGCAACTGGAAAGACCTCTAGTCTTATCTGGTCATTTGTGAATGATGTTTCACCCAAGAAAACTAAGACAAATTAGAACAAGCAAAACTCTTGTCATTCTAGTTGACAAGGTAGGCATTAAAAACATATAAGGATATGGAGTATTTTTTATCATAGAAGCTAGAAAACTGGCTAATATTTGATTGAGGTTAGACAGAAAATAGGATTATCTGTGTCACCAGAAACCGGAGACAATGATAGAGTAACCCAAACCCAATATTATAAGAGATGCCAACACAGGAAGTAAAGGTGAACTGACAGAAAACTCGTATGTAAGCAGAATTAATACTGTAAAGGATATCAATATAGTGACTCATGGTGGGCTGACAGGATACTCTGATGTAAAAATCAGTGCGACACTGGAGCCTGCAGTGGGAACTGCAAGAAGAAATAGCACAAAATCAGAGAAGAAGGAGAGGGGCACTTAGTGAGAATCCTCAGAGCAAAGAAATGGTAGTAAATATTAAATGTGACAGAGGTAAGATGAAGTAGTAGTTGTAAACCATTTATGCCCAAGGAGAACAAAAACTTGAGAAGGGAGATCCTGATAAGTTTGTCCAGGTAGCACTTTATATCAGGAGGATTGCCCTTGGAAGGTAAGAACATAGAAGAAGATGCAGTATCAGTATTTCTGGTTTGGGAAAGGAAGCTATACCTTCCAATCTGAGACAAGCTGGCGAAAAAATAACCCTGATGTAGTGAACTTACAGGTAAGCCACATATATTTAAAATGGACAATAAAAAGATAGTTCTGTTATGGCAACAGATAATATAACCAGGGGTGTAGGGGTGGAGTGTGAAGAGGATGTTCCCATTACGTCTTACTCCTACTAAAAAGATGACCTCTTATATAGGGTCAGTAATGCTAGGGAGAAAATTCTACATCAAATGCTAGTGCCAAAACCTTACAGGAC
Organism: Protopterus annectens; assembly: GCF_019279795.1. Lineage (NCBI taxonomy): Eukaryota > Metazoa > Chordata > Ceratodontiformes > Protopteridae > Protopterus > Protopterus annectens. The sequence goes on along the minus strand of NC_056725.1, from coordinate 722,217,450 downwards.
ACTAATATTGAGGCTAACCCATTGTCACATGTTAGGAAGTTATGTGAGTTAGTGAAAACTTTGGCAAGAGTATTAGCTAGATTTTGTTTGCAGTGTATTATGAAAAAGGAAGACAATGTTTGTGCTCCTTGTCCAGAATGCTAGAAAACTGCACTCCATCCTGGATTTAAGAGACCAATAATCCACATGCCTAGTATAGAGGCTCAACCGGTAAAACCAGATGAAATCCAGAAACAAAACCACCAGCGTGTAATGAAGCAAAGTATAAGAATTTAATCCAATTCGAGTTACTCGAATTACTCGAATTGTATTAAATTCTTATACTTTGCTTCATTACACGCTGGTGGTTTTGTTTCTGGATTTCATCTGGTTTTACCATTTGTCCTTTCTGCTGCAGTTTGTTTCTAGTATAGAGGCTCCCTTTTAGCATACTGGGTCTTAGAAATAGGCATACATATACAGTAGTAGTAGTAGCAACAGGTTATGCTATAACATTAACAGAAGTAGTGGCATGCAAAGCTATTGCTTACGATATTGCCATAGAACTTACACTTTTAACCTCCAGAGGAGTCTCCCTAAATGGATAATAACTAACCAAGGCACTCCCATTATGTCAAGAGTATTGTTTCAGTTATGTCAATGATTCAAAGTCAAACAGCCAAAAACATCATTCAGGCATTCACAGACTGATGGATTTGCAGAAGGGCTAAATAAGACACTGAAATCCATGCTATGGAATAAGCATTTTATAGGATAAACTAAGAGCAGCTGTTACCCAGCCTGCTGTTTGCAATAAGATACGTGAGAAGCTTCATCTAGGTTTATCCCATTTTATATTTTGCACAGCAGCATTCTAGAGGGCTGGCTGACATTTCTAATAAATGTTAAGAAGACAGCATTTAAAAAATGTACTAGAGCACTACATTAGTTTCTACACAACACCAAATTTGGTTATGTTCATAGTAAAGGCACCCATAGAGGTAGCCCAGTAGATGCAGCAATGAGTTTATAATAATTATACCCTGTATTAGTGTAAGTATTAGTGTTAGTATTGGTATTAGTATTAGTATTCTATACACTTAGAGAATTTAACTCTGTGTCTCAGGTATTTGTGCTAGTATTGGTAATATTATTAGTATTCTATGCACTTAGAGAATTTAACCCTGTGGCTCAGGTATTGGTATTAGTACTAGTATTAATATTCGTTCCCTCTACAGTTACAGAATTTAACCCTGTGGCTCAGGTATTGGTATTAGTACTAGTATTAGTATTAGTACCCTCTACAGTTGCAGAATTTAACCCTGTGGCTCAGGTATTGGTATTAGTACTAGTATTAGTATTTGTTCTCTCTACAGTTACAAAATTTAACCCTGTGGCTCAAGTATTGGTATTAGTACTAGTATTAGTATTAGTATCCTCTACAGTTACAGAATTTAACCCTGTGGCTCAGGTATTGGTATTAGTACTAGTATTAGTATTCGTTCCTTCTACAGTTACAGAATTTAACCCTGTGGCTCAGGTATTGGTATTAGTACTAGTATTAGTATTAGTATTAGTACCCTCTACCGTTATAGAATTTAACCCTGTGGCTCAGGTATTGGTATTAGTACTAGTATTAGTATTCGTTCCCTCTACAGTTACAGAATTTAACCCTGCGGCTCAGGTATTGGTATTAGTACTAGTATTAGTATTAGTACCCTCTACAGTTGCAGAATTTAACCCTGTGGCTCAGGTATTGGTATTAGTACTAGTATTAGTATTCGTTCCCTCTACAGTTACAGAATTTAACCCTGTGGCTCAAGTATTGGTATTAGTACTAGTATTAGTATTAGTACCCTCTACAGTTACAGAATTTAACCCTGTGGCTCAGGTATTGGTATTAGTACTAGTATTAGTATTTGTTCCTTCTACAGTTACAGAATTTAACACTGTGGCTCAGGTATTGGTATTAGTACTAGTATTAGTAGTAGTACCCTCTACAGTTACATAATTTAACCCTGTGGCTCAGGTATTGGTATTAGTACTAGTATTAGTATTAGTACCCTCTACAGTTACAGAATTTAACCCTGTGGCTCAGGTATTGGTATTAGTACTAGTATTAGTATTAGGACCCTCTACAGTTACAGAATTTAACCCTGTGGCTCAGGTATTGGTATTAGTACTAGTATTAGTATTAGGACCCTCTACAGTTACAGAATTTAACCCTGTGGCTCAGGTATTGGTATTAGTACTAGTATTAGTATTAGGACCCTCTACAGTTACAGAATTTAACCCTGTGGCTTAGGTATTAGCATTAATATTATTAGTAGTAGTATTAGTGCTCTCTACACTTAGAGAATTTAACCCTGTGGCTCAGGTATTTGTGCTAGTATTAGTATCAGAAATTAGTATTAGTCCAAATATTATGATTACAATTAGGATTAGTATTAATGCCCTCCACTGAGAAGAAATCTCTACTGAAGTGGCAAGAGACATTTAAAGTGATTGGAAGAATAAATCCAATGAATTACGAAGTGTGACAGCCAGAAAAGAGAAATATAGAGCAAATCTATCTCATTAATACATTGAAACTGTGGAAAAAGAGTATAATGTTCTACAGTCAGGTTTCAAGCTAAATTTCATACAGAAAACCCCAGAGAATCTTTGTCTGAAGTCCAGTTAGAAGAGTCCTTGTCGGATTCAAAGATGGCTGCCATGCTGTAAACACTGCTAAACTGCAGCTCTTCAATTAACCCGAGGAAAATCTCTGATCTGAGTGGATATCAGGAGGTTTAAACATCAAATTGATGATAAAAAGTTGCATTTATACTGACCTAATCTAAAATCAGTTAAAAAAGTGAGAAAAAAAAGTATTTATCCATCAGGATTACAAGTGATTACTTTGCTCTGAAGAGAGAAACAAACAAAGGACTTTATTCTGCCTTTCTGCTTGGGGAAAGAAAATCTTGCAACAAGGAAGAACCATGGAAACAACTACTACTAAGACAAAGTTGTCAGAACTACAGTCGCCAGTAAAGGATGGAACTGCGAAAAACAAAGGATTACTAGACAGCAGGAACAACAGAAACCAGAAACTAGATCCAGGACTGATCAGCCACTAAACATGGAGGATATCAAGCACGCTTTACTACCTATACAGGAAGCTCTAAAGGACTTGACCTCACAAATACAAACATTTGGAGTTTTATGCAATCAATTGCTTCAGAGAATGGACAAAACTGAGACCAGAATTTCTGAAATAGAGGACAAAATTGACATGCTGGAGAAAAAATCAAAGGTATGTGATGTGGATGTACAAGCCATGCAAAATAAACTTATTGATTTAGAAGCAAGGTCTAGAAGAAATAATATTATTATAAGAGGAATCCTGAAAACATCCAGTATGCAGAGCTAATACCAGCCATAACACAAATATTTGAAATACTGTTAAATGATGCTGATGGGGTGAAACAGATTGTAATAGAAAGGGCACACAGAGCTGAGAGAGGTACAAGCTTCTACTATGCCTAGACCTGTATATGTTAAGATATTGAACTTTCAAGATGTTAGCAAAATACTGTTTACTGCAAAAAAAATGGTGGCTATGTTATGTGGAAAAATGTTAAAATATTTCTGGCTCAAGATTTACCATTACAAGTAAGGCAGGCTAGACAGTCTTTATCTGCTTACTGTAAATTTCTGATTGATAAACAAATTAAATTCCAGATGAAATACCCCAATATGCTTACATTTATGGTGGATGGCTAAATATTCTGTTTCCAACAAAAATCAGGCAAAAGAAGTGTTTCTGAAAGTTTTAAAGTTCTACCTGCATCAGAGGGCTGAAAAGAACTTCAATTGAGACTGGCATGTTCCTGTAGTCAGATCCAGCATGTATTTTACCTCAAGGCTTTTCTAATCCTTTGTTTCTTCACTAAACTGTTCAGGCCTCTGAAAAGCAATAAAACTGTTTGTTTATGCTAATCTGAGGGTCTGCTGTCTGGTTTCCAGACTTTTATGGCCTCCAAGGTCTATTTCCATTGTGTGGTAAACAGGAAATGCCTGGATTTCAACTGAGAGTGTAGATTTGGATGTAATACTTCTTGTGGTCCTGCTGTGAAAGAGGTCCCTTGTCGTGAGTATTTCTGATGGTTTCCTGGCTTGAAAAGACAAAGAGAACTGAAAATAATATGATAATGTTCTTTTTATAACTAAATAACATTACAGTATGTACTTAAAGCACATAATAACATGTACTTTTACTGTTTTTTTCTTCTTTTATAGGTGTGAACCAAAATTGTTTTTTTTACTATATGCAGTGAGTGGCAGGCACTGTGTAGGGTACAGATCTAAAATGTAGGATGTATTTTTTTTTTCTCCTCTCTTCTGTAAAAAGTTTATGTACATAATGATTGCAACAAAACAGATACTTAAGGTAGGATAAAATAAGTACCCAATCTACTAAAACTTTCCTTTACACAGTAATAACCTTAGAAATGAGATTTGTTTAACTAATAGTTAAACCAAAGCTGTAGTTAAGTAGCGTGTTTGGTAGGGAATGTGTAGTTTAGACTTTGATGTAGATATGCTAGAATATATAGGTTGTATGTTTAGGAAATGTTTTAAATGTTATTACCTGAAGTTTTTCAATGTGTTGGTGTGTTTAACCTTGTTTATATTTTCTCTTATACAAGACCTATATAAATCCTGGTCCAGGGGTAAAGTGGGTAAGCACTGGTTAGTGACGGATGTAGGAAATGCTTCCAGATTAGATATAGTGTACAGTCAATACATGTCAATTTCATAATTCCTCTTATATTGTTATTTGATACCAAGACCTGTGAATGTGGGAGTTGAACTCATGGAATGTTAAAGGGCTCCAGAACTTGAAGAAGAGAAAGCTGTTGCTACACATATTATTACAGGACAAAGCACTGTTTGTATTTCTACAGGAAACACATTTGATGAATGAACAATGGAATGATATTAGAAAAAGAACTGGATTAGAGAGCTAGTGACATCAGAAGGTAAGACAAACAGTGCGGAGTGGCTATAATTATCAAAACCCAATACAAAGATAGGATTTTAGACTCCAAAGTGGATCCAAATGGGCGATGGTGTTATGTGATTTTATCGGATAATGCATTTGATAAACCTATCCTACTTTTGAATATATATGCCCCATGCAATGATCAACACAGTTTCATAGCATCATTATATCCAATATTAACACAATATGATGGTTATTATTTTGTTGTGGTGGGGACTGGAATACCTATCAAAATCCAAAGTTGGATAGGTCTTGTCCACAGAGAGCATTTAATAAGCAGGGATAGCATTAAATGATTTTAAGGAAGATTTTCAATTATATGACCCCTTTTCTTATTCACAAGATATTAATAATGCAAATAAATATACCTTCTATTCACCATGCCACAAAATGTGGGCTAGAATAGATTACTTTTGATATCTAAAGCACTAACGAATTTAGAACCAGTGGTGGTTATACATACTGCCATCTATCAGATCACTCAAAAATTTCGTTAAAATTTTCTAAAGATTTAAAAGACACAAGAAGGCATAGGGGTTATAATTGGTCACTCAACCCAAATCTTTTAAGTAAAAAAGATAGCAGATGGAATTATAAAATATTTGAAAGAATTTACAGATAGCTTGAAGCTCCAAAAACATACCCCTGACATTGAATGGGCAACAGCTAAAGCTCAAATTAGAGGATTTCTTATACAAAAGCCTCATATTATAAGAAAATTCATAATAGCGATATTCAAAAACTAGGAATTAGAATAAAACAACTTGGTAATGAGCTGAATCAGAATTTTTACGCCAAACTGAGGAGGAAATGTTGAAGCTTCAAAGGGATCTCTTTTGCTTCATAATAATAAATTAACACTTCAAGAACATAGGTGTTTAGTGAAATATGCTAATAATGTTCAAATACCATCAAAAGCACTGGCAAGGATTATAAATCAATCAAAACAACTGGATATATTTCGAAATTCAGTATAACGACACAATATATTCTAAAACTGAGGATATTGTTGATGTTTTGGGAAAATCTATACTAAGGTGTATAGGGGCAAACTGATAGGTCTCTACACAACCAGAATAAAAGTTTTCTGCAAAAATTAACTTTCCAGAATTAGAAGAGAGCCTGCAAAGTGACCTGATTAAACCTATTTCTAAAGAAGAAATAGTATATACAATTCAACATATGAAAGTACATAAGTCGCCAGGGCCTGATGGTATTACAGCTGAATTTTACAAAGAGTTTGCTGATAGTTTGGGAAAAGAATTGTCTCATGTATTTAATTATATAACTAAAAATAAAATTAGTGACCCCCACCTCAATGCGTCAAAAACAATTTTCATACATAAAACCAATTCGATCCCCTTAACCCAGATAATTACAGACCAATAGCACTAATGAATGTGGATATGAAAATTTTAACATCAATTATAGCATCGAGACTAAAGAAGGTTTTGATATATCTAATTTCTAAGGAACAAGCTGGATTTATGGCAACTAGACAAACCAGCGATAACACACTTACACTGCATAATATGATGACGTATGCTAAAAACAACTTTAATATCTATGCTCTTATAATAGATGCCCAGAAAGCATTTGATAGAGTAGACATAAATTTTTGTTTGATGTGTTACCCTATTTTAACTTGCCCCAAGAATTCATTCAGATGCTACAAATATTATATAGTAATCCATACACTACGCTATACATCAATAGGACTTATTCTAACAGAATACAGATTAAAAATGGTACTCCAGGGTTGTCCCATGTCCCCTTATTGTTTAACCTATATCTAGAACCCTATTTTTATATATCAAGCAAAATTTGTATCATAATGCACCAATAATTTATAGGAATAAAATATTAATGTCAGCATTCACCGATGATCTTATTATTCATTGTACAACCCCAATTTCAGACAGTGAAAAGATATTAAAGCTCATAAACGAATTTTCAGTAGTTTCTAATTATAAAATTAACTTATAGAAAATGAATATCTTCCCGTTAAGAACCCCAAAACCTTTTTCACTAATGGCCCTGATGGGGAAGTTAACATGTAAAGAAAATATTAAATATTTGGGTATCAACTTCTCTACGGATAATAAGGACTTTTATAACAATAATGTTAAACGAGTATGGGAACACATAATAGCTGATTGTGACAGGTATTAGCAAAAGTATCAATAGTGAAAATGCATATACTACCACAAATGTTATATATATTTAGGTCTGCCCAATTATCAATTTCAAAAACAGTTTTTAAACAAATGCATAAAGATCTAGCTAAATTTATCTGGAACCCAAAAAGAACTAGAATATCTTATGAGAAATTAATGACCCCTAAAACAAGAGGGGGACTTGAGCTACCAAACTTTGAAGCATATTATTTGATTGTAAACGCTAATAAAATTTTAAGAATTGCTAATTATGATGTAACGATACAACATGGATACCAACTTGGGTGGTCTTGAATCATAAGCATATTTTGGATAGGAAAATAAATCCTAAAGCATTGCCCTTTATGGACAAAATTAGTCTGATAAAATATGGGGTCATGGACCACATAATAACCTGTGTCTCATCTTTGCAAACTTTATTTCAGTCCGTAGATTTATTGCAATATATGATGGTTCTTCAACCTTTCCACAGGAATCCTAATTTTAAACTAAATAATCAGCTGATCGATCTCAGCAAATTTCCATTAATACTTAATCTGACTCTATTTGATGTTTTTAATAAACTTGACTTATCGGCTTTACAAATTAGACAGGAAATGAATCTACCTAGAAGTTACATTGTTATAATGAGACAAGTTAAAGAACTTGCCTTGAGCTACTTTAGGAACTTTAAACCTGCAGCCGGATTTGTGGATAAGTGCTCTGAATTGTGGCAAGCTATCCAACAAGACACTAAATTTATAGCAACTGCATATAAATTAATTAAGGATTTGAAATTTCAGGACAAAATTTTGCTTTCAGAGTATTGGGTAAAAAGTAACAGTAACAGACAATCAGATATTAAAAGCAATTGATATAACTAGGAAATCAGTTTCTTTTCAAAAACTGATGTACACGCTAATTGATGATTTGGAACAATGCATATTACACACATCTTAGATTACATAAATTTAACCCTAGAATTCTCCAATTTGTCCATACTGTGCAGATCAAACAGCGGATCTTCTTCATATGTTCTGGAGTTGTAAATGCGTATATAAACTTTGGAACTCTCTTAAAGTACAACTGCAAAAGATGGGTTGTCAAAGTTCTACACTGTCATGGGAATTTATGATTCTACACATTCCTCCAAGAGAGCTTTCCAGATCGCAAACTATTATTTGTATGAATATTTTTGCTGATGAAACTCTATATAGCCACAAATTGGCTAGAACCACATAAGACATCATGGAATAATTTTAAGCTTGTGGCTATAAAGCATATACTAGCACATAAATTACTTCTGAAACAAACTAACAAAAATATTAATAACCCGAAAATATGGGAAAAGGTCTTCAATATTATATTAGCATGATACTGATTTTAGGAATATATTAAATATAGGAAGCATTTCATGTAGATATTGTATAAATGGTTTGTAGTAGTTATAGTGTATTATGTGTGTGATGTTTATTTTATTTTTGTAATGTTTTTGGAAAATATATTTCAATAAAAATTTATTATGGAAAATAAAGAAGAGTCCTTGTCAAATGTCGAAAATGAGAACATAGGATAATTATTATTAAGAAATGAAGGTGTGTTATTAAGAAATGAAGGTGTGTTCTCAGACAAACCTGGGAGAATTAAACTGGTAAGACATATGATACAGGCAGCACTTAGAATGAAAGTTAGAATGAGACCTTACAGAGTTACTGAGTCACAAAAATAGGTACTAAGCAGAAGATGTTCAAAAATGCTTCAGTAAGGAATGACAGAACATTCATTGAGTAAATGGAGCAGTCTGATACAGGTGGCTCTTACGCCTGATCAAAGTTATGAAATGACTTTAGGAAACTAATAGAACATTCCAAAATGTGCTTGCTATTTCATAGCAGCATTGATTTGAGTTACTAGAAATCCCAGGAAAGGTCAGATACTTGACAACACTAAATATGACTAAAGATATTAGGGTATTAGAAGATACTGTTTCCTCCCTCTGTTAATGAAATAAAAACAGCCTTCTATTTCAGTACACAATATCATCTGCCTAGTCACAGACAGCTTTCAGAGACAAATAAATAAAATAATAAAGGTTCCCTTCTAGTACACTGCTGCATACATGGAATACATAGTTACCCATTCAAAAGACTGGAAGTCCACTTCCAAAAGTACAAACTGTGTTAGAGACTGTAAGACAGACAGGCTAACTGTAAATCCTATGAAGAAAACTGGGCATATTGGAAGCCAAGTATTTGAGATATCAGTTGAAGGAAGGTAAGATTACAGCAAAAAATAGGGGTAAAAAAATGTGGGCTAATTTGGTACTACAGAAAATTTGTAGGTACTGATGGAACTATTTGCAAGTGCAATTGTCCACTGAGGCAGGCATAACATTTCATGAGATATCAAGTATCTTCTGTTGTCAAGCATTGTTGCTAACTCCTAATTTTACTAAGGAATTTGCCTTTTATGCAGATATATAAACTGTAGGGCTGGAAGAAGTGTTGTTCCAAAATATTCAAGGTAAGGGGCACCCTGTTTGATTTATCAGGAGAAAATTAAACAATACTGAAAAAAAAGATATTCAGTCATAGTGAGAAATAGTATCTAGTGGGAATTCCCGTCCTTAAAATACTATTTATTAGGTAGACATTGCAACCTGATAACTAAACAGGCCTCCTTTCAATTACTAAAAAGGCAACAAGATGGAAACATGAAATGTGACGCATCTTAAAGCTATCAATTTTGTATTGGAGGGAGGATTTGCCACACCTTTTTGTTTTGTGGGTGTAGTACCATTACAAGTGATGCTTGTTGAGCCTGTGCCCTCTAAAAAGTGCATATGTAATGTCAGTTGCTGCTGTTTGGGTATATATAAGACCTTTTTTGATGTACTGGTTAGTCCAATGAATGTCTGCTAAGTGATGATTTTATACAGTGCTTATCGGTGTGGTGCTGTTATGATAATTTGCTCTATAAAGCTGTACACACTGTATTACTATGATTCTGTATCAGAATAGCTCCTGCTAAACCTATGCTGACTTTAAATTCATGAACTTTCTTATCATCTCTCTACTCTTACAGTACACCAACTCCAAACAGAGATGAAAAGTCAGCAAGCAAAGGAGAATAGTAGTGCTGAAATTGAATTCATCCTCAACTCTTGCTGAGTACCTTCATGAGGTGGACCCTGTTTTTCACAAAATCTCACCAAGGCGACACTGATATATAGACTGTATTTGTATAGCATATATCTTGGACAGAAGTCGGTCAAAAACTATAAAAGATAGCTGGGTGCACGAGATCCAGGATAAAAAGTGTCCAGTCCTGGTAGGCGCACTGGTGCCAGGACTGGAAAAAATGACAGTGTAGAATCCTCAAAGTACGGAAGCATTCCTACAATGGGGCCAGGCCCAGGGAGAGGATAGCCCACCCTGTTGTAGAAGGAAGTAGCAGTCTACAGAAATCACAAAAACTGATAGGCCAAAGAAGAGCCATAAAGATGACAGAGTGGACTATTGAGGATAAGAAAGGAATTATGTATTGTTACTATTATGCAAAAAGCCCAGAAATTCCAGACACAAGATATATACAAAAAGATTAAGAGATAAGTTAGAGGAAAGAAAAATGCTTCTGCAAGAAAAGCTATCAGAAGCTTCAAATAAAAATTTGGGGTCATTAATACAACAGTTTTTTGAAAAAACATACATAGATCAAGAAACTTTGATCTGTTTCGAAAAAGAAGCATCTGAAGAAGTTTGAAAATGTAAACAACAAAACCTAGATATTATTGAAAAGCATAAAAAAGAAATATGGACATGGGAAAGAAAGAGAGATTTGATATGCTGCAATATTTATGCAAGGGTGAAAGCCAAATTAATCAACAGGCAGCCAGAAAGATATTCAAGGAGAAATACAGGGAAAGGCATCCAGATATGGAAAATTTCCCAATAAATAAAATAATATCACAAAGAGGAAATGTAGAAAAGATTAGTAAAGTAGAAGTAAAAAAATAGAAGTTGAAGTTAGGGAATGCCTGCAAAGTGAAGGATTTGATGTAGAAGGTCTAACACAGGTTACATCACAGCATGATGGAACAAATCCCCAAAGTAAGGAGAAACAGGAAGATCAGGAGACCTCTGAAGAAGAAATATGGACATGAGAAAGAAAAAGTGATTTAATATGGTGTAATATCTATGCAAAGGACAAAGCAGAACTAATCAATACAAAAAGAGCAGCACCAAAGATATTTGAAGAGAAATACAGGTAAAGGAATCCAGACATGGAAGACTTTACAATACAAAAAATAAGAAGACAAAGGAAAATTAGAAAAGGAGATCAGTAAAGGAGAAGTTAAAGAAACAGAAACTGAGGTCATAAAGTACCTCCAAAGTGAGGGACTTAGTGTAGAAAATCTGATTCAGAAAGCACCACAATGGGACAGAGCAATGGAACTCCAAATTAAGGAGCAGATGTCACAGGATGAAATTAAAGAGAATGTGCCACAGGAAGATGTATTAGAACTTTCTATAAAATGCCCGCAGGAAACAGAAAACGAAAAATGCACCCTCAGTTTAGAAGAAATCGAGCTAAGAGAAAAATTGCTTGACTTAATAGAGATAGATAGACATATTAAGATCAAAGAAAGAAATAGACTACAGAAGGTCAATAAAACCAAAAGGTCAGAAGTTTGATAAAGCAAATAAACATAGTAATTAGGACTGTCCATAGAAATCCATGTGATATAACTGAAGTAAACAGGATATATTATTGTGCAGCTAAATTAATTACTGATAAAGTTCTACCACAAGAACACAGGGTAGTGAAGGAGAAAAAAGGGAGAAATTGAATACCATCATGGAAGTATCGAATAGAGAAAACCATAAAGCAACTACAACAAGAAGTGTCACTATTAGAAGAGTATAGAAGAGGGACCAGATCAGCAAAAATGCTCAGAAAGATAGACGTGATAAAAGCAATGTGCAATATTAGATCAGGATCTATCATGCACTATCACAAATAATAAACTAAAAATCTCAGCACAGGCAGAAAAACTTAGAAGATACATAAAATAAAAACGAAGCCAGCAACGAACAAAGACAGGCAGCTCAAAGTCCCAGCAGTTCAAAATCCCAGCAATTCAAATGGCCACGAGCAGTTCAAAACACAGTCCAAATTTATGAACATAAAGAGGAAACTGAGTTAAAAAACATAAAACACTTTTAATTGTAGTCGACCATTGGTAAGCGCTTTCACAACATAGCTTCATCAGACCATCATGATGGTCGACTACAATTAAATGTGTTTTATGTTTTTGAACTCAGTTTCCTCTTCATGTTCATGAATTTGGACTGTGTTTTGAACTGCTTGTGGCCATTTGAATTGCTGGGATTTTGAAATACTGGGACTTTGAGCTGCCTGTCTTTGTCCGTTGCTGACTTCGTTTTTAATTATTTCTTTTACTATTATTACAGCAACGGTACATATACCACCGATATTCCACCATTGTGTCCTCGTTTATTTTATTCTGTCTAGAAGATACATAGACAAATATAAAGGGAAGATACAAAATAAGCAATTCATTGATGACCCAAAAAAGTTTTATACAGAACTGGGAAATAAGGTAAAAGGAATTGAAAGATCACCAAAAAAAGAAGAAATAGATTCATTTTGGAGAAGTATCTTTGAAGATCCTGTGGGACATAACAAAAATGATATTTAGATTAAAGAAGTAAAAGAAAGAATAAGAAGTTTAAAGGAACAGGTTATGAAACGAGATGAAGTAGCAACCAGAGAGACTGAAACAAAGTTAAGAAAAGCCTCTAATTGGAAAACACCAGGCCCAGATGCAGTACCTAACTTCTGGTTAAAAGTATTAACATCTTTGCAGGAAGATTTAGCCATGAGTAAGAATTATTTATATGCACACCCTAAACAGACACCAACCTGGCTAACAACGGGAAAAACAATGCTCCTACTTAAGAGTGAACCTACAAGCGACCCTAAAAATTATAGACCAATAACTTGCCTACTGATGATGTTATAAACTATACACTGGAATTAATGCCGATCGAGTTTATAGTCATTTAGAAGAAAACTCAATTATGGCAACAGAACAAAAGGGCAATAAAATAAAGTCATAGGGAACAAAGGATCATTTGTTGGTAAATGAAGTCATAGTGGAGAACTGCAAAAAGGGGAAGAACTTAAGTATGGCCTGGATTGACTACAAAAAATCATTTGTTAATATCCCACATTCATGGATAAAAGAGTGCTTAAAAATGTATAAGATACACCCTACACTGATCGATTACATTACAGTGACTAGGAAACAGTGGCAGACCACTTTGCAATTAAGCCATGATAAAGGACAACTTATTATTCCAGGGATAAAAATTCAAAGGGGGTATTTCCAAAGTGACTCTTTGTCAGACATTTTGCCTTGCCCTTAATCCATTAAGTTGTTTACTTAACAGCTTAGGTCATGGCTATAATTTGGTTCCTAGAAAACAACAAAGTGCAAAGACTTATCTTCTTTTTGTCGATGATTTGAAACTGTATAGCTTGTATAGATGATGAACTGAAAGCACAACTGCAAGTTGTCAAAACTTTTTCAGATGATATAAGAATGTAATTTGGTCTTGCTAAATGTACAAAAGCAACCCTTAAAGCAGGAAAACTGCAGCACAAAGAAAACATCAGTTTGGGACAAGAATGTGATATAAAAGAACTTGAGCAAGAGGGGTTTATAAATATTTGGGAAATGATGAAGGATCAACAATAAAACATGAACAAATGCAAATAAAACTTAGTAAGAAGTACTTCAGAAGACTTAAATTAATGCTGAAAACAGCTTTGACATCTAAGAACAAAATCCAGGCTATAAACCAATTTGCTCTTCCTGTCCTAACTTACAGTTTTGGAGTGATTGATTGGCCCCAAAAGATGCTGGACAGATTAGATAGGAAAACAAGAAAGATGATTCATGCTCACCAAATGATTTATAAAAATCAGTGCATACCAAGATTATATATTCCCCATTCTGAAGGAGGGATGGGCTTCATTGAAGTTGATCACATGTACAGATCTGCAATCATGGTACTACACAATTTATTTTATTTTTATTTATTTTACATTTGTTGACCGGGCTAGTCCAACTGGATATATTTCCATTTTCAGCAGAGGCCCGGGGAGAAAAGCTCCACATTTAAACAAAAGGAAATACATTATGAGCACAAATATCATAATACACATTATTACTTATTTCTAAAACCAAGAAAAGAAAGTGTAAGAGCAGGGAAAGAGAAATGAAAGAAAGTTATCAAAAGAAAGAAAAGGACATTAACTTCCTAGGGAATAAGTAACACAAGTATCTGCTGACCTCACAAGACCCAATTGTAGTGAAAGTTTTGAAACATGAGGGGAATACATCTAAGATGACTTCCCTGCTTGGGCTAGCAAAAGCATATCAGCATCAAACAGGAATGGAAATCAAACCAGAAGTTGATAAAATTCAGGCAGCAACTGAATGTACCCAAAACAAAAGAAGGAATATAAGGTGAAGGACCAGATGAGAAGGCAAGAAATGTGGAAGAAGCATAAATATAGCTGCAAGTATATAAGACTTCTGGAAGAACCTCATGTTGATCAGGATTGAATGTAGGAATGGTTAAGGAGAGGTGAATTTAAACCAAGAGATGAAAGGCTAATACTGGTGGCCCATGATAGTGGGCTACGTACACGCTGGTTTACAAAGTCCATTAAACATATGGGAGAAACAGACAAATGTAGGTTTTGTAAACCAGAATTGGAAACAGTTGCACACCTCCTTGCTGGTTACGACATACTAATGGCAGAGGGACTGTATACTGAAAGGCATAATAATGTGGCGAGACTGTTGCACTGGGGATTGTGCAAACATTATGGTACTGAAGTGGCTGAAAAACACTGGAAATATGAGCCACAAAGCATCACAGAAAATTATGAAGTCTACATCACATGGGATCACCCATTACCAACAGTTCAAAAGA
Source organism: Protopterus annectens (assembly GCF_019279795.1). Classification (NCBI taxonomy): domain Eukaryota; kingdom Metazoa; phylum Chordata; order Ceratodontiformes; family Protopteridae; genus Protopterus; species Protopterus annectens. Next base: position 722,202,235 of record NC_056725.1, on the reverse strand, counting down.
TAGACACTAGAAAACCAGATATAGCGGTCCAGAAAAAGAAGACAAAAGTAGCATTGATCATTAAAATCGCCACACCCTTTGACTACAGTGTCCTGTGTACAGAGGGACAGAAAGTCATAAAAGATCAGGATTTGCAAGCAGAAATGAGAGCAATGTGGAAGAAAGATGCCCAGATAGTTCCAATAGTAGTAAGAGCAATGGGTCTTATAAAAAAAGAGTCTACAATCCTATTTAAATATGCTACCAATACATATAACTCTATACAAATTGAGAAGGTGTCATTACTGGGCACATTGTGGGTGCTGGGAAGAGCACTTTGGCTGACATGAAAGAGCGAAACAATACTAATTTCATGAACTTTAATCGTGCTTTTATTTAGGAATATGGTCCATTCCTGTCATGGTATTAGAAACCCAAAAGATTTGGAGAAATTAAAAAAGTGATGCACCATAGTCTCGCTGTGACTAACCATCATTCTTCATCCATCTCTGTAAATAAGAATTAACTTTATTGCCTTAATATAATATTATAATTTAGCAGATTTTTCTCTATTCTTTCCTTTCAGAGCCAGTGGTCTCTGTATTCAGTAGTGACTCTGATACTGCAGCAGATCTGTGACAAGGCCCAACTCATGAAATTTTCACTGAGAACTTTGTCATTATGCAAATACTGTGTATTTAAATATATGCCTGCCCTGTGCTGGACAGAGGCTGTGATATTACCCCAAATGAGTAGTCCTGCACTCTAATAACCATTTACTAAGTTGGATAGTGTCCCTTCTCTTGACCAATAGATTATTATGCGCCAGTTACTTAGCCTCCCTAGATTCCAATTTCTGCGTTTAGTAAATAAAATAAAACTTCTTCTACTTTGTGCCTCCTTATTAATTGTTTTGTTATTCCTCTCTGTAATAACAGACCTGAGGGTGGGAGGGTCACTGTGGAAGAATTTATTCCCTCCTGCTAAAACTATGTTAATCTTATATTCATAAACATTCTTCCCCTGTCTCTGCTCTTACAATGCACTGCATTTCTGACTTACCATGGGACTTCCTCAGTTTCTACTAATGAGTATTAGTTTTACTGCCTCAGTGTAATATTACAATTAAGTAGAGTTTTTCTCTTTTCTTTCCTTTCAGAGCCTGTGCTGACTACATCCATTCTGTGACAAGGCCCATCTCCAAAAAGGTTTAGCAGAGAAATGTGTCATTGTGCAATGTAATCAAGGTTAAAATGAAGAACCTGGCTCTGTATAAACTTTAACTAGTCAAGTAAATGCCTGCCCTGACCTGGAAAGTCATCATGATATACCCACCAAATGACTAGTCCTGCTCTTTAAGAACAGCTTTCGAAGTTGGCCACTGTCCCTTCTCTTGATAATATTATCTTGCACTGACTCACTGTGTTCCTTAGTCCATCTCCATTAGTATTAACTTTAATCCCTCAATAATATGTTAAACTTTAGTAGAGTTTCTATCTTTTCTTTTTTTCAGAGTCTGTGGACATTACACAAAGTCCTGACCCAATGCTGTAGGAGAGCACTGTGTGTGACAACGTGCACATCTCAAAAGCTTTCACTGAAAATTTGTTGTTATGCAAATTTAGCATGAAGAACCTTGCTGTGTATTAACTTTAACTTGTTAAATACATGCCTGCCTTGTGCTGGAATATGGCTGTGACAGTCTGTGTCCTTGTACGACTACTCACTAAGTAGGACAATGTCTCTTTTCTTGACCAGTAGCTTGCACGTTATACACCAGTTACTTGGCCTCTCTAGCTTTATCTTTTCTGCATTCAGTAAACAAAAGAAAACCTGTTCTACTTTGTGCCTCCTTGGTATTGCTCTGTAGTGGCCAAAACCGGTTGCTCCCTGTAATAAGTGAGCTGAGGTTGGAATCCCAGCACCCTATCCGTTATACCTGCACACTGTCTCTTATTCTACCATTATATATCCTACATACATATTTTATCTGTGACACCCATTCCCTAACCCTTCACAAACAACTTTATTACTATCATACAAACACTCCTGTGTGTATGTTCCTATTTCCCATCTTCCACCTAACACTTAGCATCATTCCCATCAAACTTTCTCCCTTCCATGCTGCTTTGCAGCATATTGATTCAAACTAATATTCCAACCCAACAGTCCGATCTATTGTTCTACATTTCAACTTCTACTTTCTCCAAATAAATGCTAATTACTTATCTCAGCTGCATCTACATAGTGTAACATTACAAATTCCTCTATTTCTCACATTTCAGCAACATAAGTTAAGATACCACAACAACCTAGCTCCCTTCCTTCATAGAAAGTACTTCTTTGCTACCTACCTTCTATCAGCTTTCAGACTCCACCAGTACTAAATATCCTAGAGCATTGCAACTTCTTGCATCTTTTTTTAATTTCAACTTCCCCAGTACCTTCTACCAATACAATATAGATCTCTTTTCTTAATCATGCTGCTTCTCAGCTTATCCTCTTCTCTTTTCTTCTCCTCCTACTGAGCCATCTCTAATCTTACCATGACTCAATAATAGCTCTCAACATCTCTTCAACTCAATCCAAACCACCTATCTGTACTTCCTCCCTAAACTTTCCACACATCACAACAAACCTAAGTAATGACACTCATCACCTATACCAGAATATAGACTGATTAACTCCATTTCAATGCAAGTCAAAATAAAAATAAGTGAAAAATACTCCCTAAGATTTAATAAAATCTGTGTAGGCATTGTGTAGAGCCTACACTTAAGTTATCCATGTACATGGCCACGGTTCTCTCTCGGCAGCACGCCATGCATATTGATGATGGGGTGCTGCTGAGGGAGAGCATAGGAACAGGGATACTAAATCCATGTAGGGAGAAGTGTAGTGGCTACCCATGGTTATCGATGCCTGGTTAGATCTTATGTACAGAGTGAGGCTCCTTGTAAATGCTCCCCACTACTGTTGAAATATTGTGAATTATTTTAAATGTGTAATATTTTGGTTTAATGATTTTTTTTCCCTCTCTGTAAGTTTGCTCACCATGGTGCTGAGCACAGCAATGCAAGCTGTGCTCACATATAAACAATTGTCGCCTGCTACACATCAAAAAATAGAAACCAGATGTATTTAATTATCACAATTACATATTTTTTTTAATTGTTGTTTGTGAGGCATGGCGCAACACTTATACATACATAGTTGACAGCTGCCAGACATCTAAAATTAGAAACTTGATGTAATTATTTATTTCTGGGTCTGTTTAATCATGTTTGCATGGAGAGGCGTGGTGCTCAGTAGCACTATCAGGTACCCAGTAGTATATGTGAAGACATACTAGTTTTCATAATATCCAAGTAGCTAAGTGGGTAGAATTACAGCCTAATGCTTTGTAGGTCCTGGGTTCAAGTCCATAGCAGTCATAACATGTCTGCAATTTAATTTAGTACATATGTTTAATTTTAAAAATAAGTTTGTCAAATATGGCACTGCTGCTCTGTGCTGACCACTGCTTAAACATGCTAATGACTATTACTGTTTGTGTGGTGCTAAGCTTCACTAAAACCTTTGCTGTGTGAGTTTTCAAGTTGCTTAGCTGGATTGCATGCTGCTAAGTGACGCAGGGTTTTTTTCTGTTGCTCAATTACATGTAAGGGCTGGAAAACAGCCTAAATTAGGTACAATAGGTGGGAATTCTGCACCATTCTTTGGAGTCTTATTATCTGCAGATAGTTCAGGTGGTGTTGGAGAGGGTGCATGCTTTTGGGCTCAGATATGGGGTGTGCAGGAATTCACGGTCCTTGTTGGGTTCCTGGTAAATAATTATAAGCCCAGGCTGCTGCAGGGTGGTTTCCAGAGCTCAGAGTATAAGGTGTAGGCCTGGGACCAGTTGGCCAGGAACTTACTACTGTTACTGGTATCTCCCACACTGGTAAATAGTGTCATCACCATTATGATGATCTGAAGAGGAGAAAGAGGGGAACATTGGACACCTGGGTCCAAGAGGCAAGAGTTGGGTATGCCCTACAAATATGTAAGTATGTTTTACACTGTTTTATCAAAATACAAGCTGAATGTCTACAAAACTGGTATGCATAATGGTTTGCTTCTCTTCCAACTGCTGCAACTGACAAGACTTGCAGTATTGAGTCCCATGCCAGATGCCTGGTTAGGTTGCACCATGAGTGCAGTATGAACAGCTTTATTATGCTAACTGTACTTCAATAAGCAAGAAAGTTTAAAACATTTACTGCAATAAGGTATACACAATAAAAAACTGTAGTGCAATAAATGGGCAAGTAGAACTGTAGTGCAATAAATGGACAATTGGAGCTGTAGTGCAATAAATGAACAATAACAACTATACTGCAATAAACAATACTGATAACAGTAAGCAAAACAGTGTACATCAGGCTTGTGTTGTCATAACCATTGCACTGGAGCTGTGTGCATTATTTGTCTGTGGTAAGGTTGCTGCAGTCAAGTGTAACACTTTCTCCAGGCCAATATCAGTCACTGAATGCTCTCTGTTCCTCCTGCTCCAGGTAATAAAGGTATATGGGTGAGGTAGCCCACTCTATGGGCAGATATTGTGTGTGTGGACTTGATTTATTTATTTATTTGCAGTTTGTTAACCAGGACGTCCACTGGGCCATATTGAGCCTGTTTTCAGTGAAGTCCTGGGGAGAAAAGCTCCACAGTAATGATGAAGTTGCACAGTACAAAGACAGTAGAATCTTAATGCAGAGTTATACAATTACAATGTTGGGTTAAAATTGAACTTGAAAAACACATGTAAAGCAATATCATACACTGGCAATTTACAAAACAAACTTCATGGACATTTTCAGCAATACCAGTAAAGTATTAAGCAGCTTTGCTGATTCCTAAAGAAATCTGTTTTAATACATGCTGTACGGCTGTATTCCATGCATGTGCTGTACTGTCACTGCAGTCAAGTATAACACTGTAATAGTTCTAGAATACAAAACAAATGTCCTGTAACATGTATTGATCAATTCATAGTATGGTCCAAGGTTGTCTCCAGGCCAATATCAGTCACATAAAGCTCTCACTTTCTCCCACTCCAGGAACAAAAGGTATATGGTTCAGGTAGCCCATGTTATGAGCTGATATGATTGTGTGCACATTTCACAGACACATCAGCAATACCAATAAAGTGTTAAGCAGCATTGTTGATTCCTAAATAAATCTGTCTAAATATTTCCAGTATGGCTGTATTCCTTGTATGTCTGTACTAAGTTGCTGCAGTCAATTGTTACATTATCTGCAGATGTCCCCTGCAGTCACAGCTATTGGGTTCTATTCCCATGCCTGCCAACTAAGGCATGATGAATGTCTAGTTTATGTACTGTACACAGACATGCCTCTCAGGTGTCATGATATCTCATAATATAATTAAAACTGCCTAATCTATCTGTCACAAGATTATCAGAAAAAGTATTACCTGGAATGCAGTGTATTACCAAATCCACTTACAGAACACCTTGGTAGTTATATAAGTCCACATTATGTGAAAGTGTTCTGTGTAGTTCTGTACCTGCATTTGTTATTGCTTGGCCCATACTGACCCATGCTAACAGCTTGAGAGGTATGCACATGCTACATCAGCTGTAGGAGAATTGTCACTGTACTCAAAACTGGCACTTCACACTTGTAGAGTATTTATTAGTGTTTTCAGAGATATTGTCTGCATTGTCAGTAATGGAATGTCTCTTTCTCCCTCCCCACCCCTTATCTTCATTTATTTATTATTGTTATTAATTATTATGATTTATTATTAACATATTCTGTTAAACTAACTATATTTTGGTAAAATGTGATTTATTATTGTTATGTTTTATTATGATTCAATGTTAACATATTTTGTTAAACTAACTGTTTGGTTGACCTTATGGGTTAATTCTTACTGCCATGCTGTTAACATACTGACTGTTATGTTACTTAATGTTATGTTATACACAATATACATTAATATATATTTGGATTAATAAATATGATGTTCCATTTTGTTAATACTTACAATGGTTTGGTTATTACTAACCTTAACTTATTGTTATATCTGATTTACCACAGCACATCAAGGTAGGCAGGTTCTGGCTGATCTACCTACCTTGCCTCCTCCAGCTGTGGCACCAGCTCCCAACACATCTGGAGCACAGACCAGTGGTGCCCCTCTGCTGCCTCTGCATTACCTGCAGCATCGGGTAGTATCGACCCATGGGACGGGGTTGGTGGTGGAAGGGAAGTTCTCACCAGGGATGAGCTGCCAGTTTTGATGCGCAGGATAGTCTAATGTGGTTTTGACCACTGCCTACACTGGATTGAGGACATGCTGGCCAACCTGTTGGGGTAGCCTTGCCCCGGTGTCCAGCTTCCACCACTGCCACCCGGTGCAGTGAAGGAGCAGTACTGACAGTCCATTCGGTGTGGATGTGAGTCATGCTGCTGCCTTGTGGAGGCACATGGGACATAGATCCCACAACACCCTCCCTATCAAAGGTGATCACCCCCCACATGTGTCACACACCACCCCAGTCTGTTGTCTTGTCTGTCTGCAAATGCATCCTTATCTACCCAACTTACCTCACCCACACATACTTATGTCCCTTCCCCAACATTCCACTCTCACCTTTAAAATAAAAATGGGTACCTGTCCAAAGGAAAAAAAAATCATCCCATATATAACTCTCCATTTTGCACACATGTCCACTGGACACATGCAATTTGGTCCAATTGGCTTGACAATGCAGTTATGTTGTCCTCACCCCTGTCTCTGGGGCTTTGAGTTTAAAGTCATGTATAAATTCTGTCAAAATGCACAGTTGTTGCTGTACAAGCAATGGATAGCTATGATTCTTTCCTATACCCTTCCTGCACATCCCTGCCTGCCTTTCACTATGTTTCTTCCCCTGCTTGCACCCTATTTCACCACTTTCCTATCTCCCCATTTTTCTTTACTGTATATTTTTTAGCGTGATGCGATAGAGATATATTGATTATATGTGGTTTTAAAATTGTATTACATAGTTACAAAATAAACTTTAGTACATATTTTGAGACCATGACCATCACACCTGCAGACCACTGCATTAATCTGCCATGCTACGGAACTAAACAAAACATAGTAATTGCCAGTTACAGTCATTAAGCGTGTTTCAGCGGAGCTTCTCACCATGCGACATAGGGCAAACTTGATTAGAATGTAATGAAAAATATGGGAGTGTACCTTGGACTCTGTTGCAATAGCACACCACTAGAAAGCCAAATACATAATAATGGATTAAGTGAGGCCTGTGATAGCAGGTAAATGTGCCATTTTATCAGCAACATGTAGAAAGACACTTGCTAAGACATTAATGGCAAAATACATGTTCAGCTAGGACCCTGGTGGAGAAATACATCCATATAAAGCCTTGCACATAGTGATGGATGTAGTAAATGTTTGTCCCAGCCTGTATGCGTGCACATATATCTTGCAACTACACCTGCTGTAGCAGTGACTCAGCAGCTCTGACTGTTAAATGCCTTGCAAACAGTACATTTTGCCACACACAATCTTGGGTTCAAATCCAGTGGTGTGTAACAGCAGAATTATAGTATTGTGAAGCCTGCAGATAATGACTGAGTCATGCACCCTTTATCCACACAATGCATATCAAGTGAAATGTCTGCATTTCACTAGTGGAAGTCACAGGCCTGCAGATAGAAACACACTTCAAATATACCTATAGCAAAAGTATAAGTGCATAAAGTGTCATGTCATGCATTAATATGCATTCACAGAGAAATTCAACTCAGGTACTGAAAATGAGCTCCACTAATATCAGTGTGCACTACACAATCCTTTCAAAGTTACAGTGCTGATTAGCACAGCTGCACACCTAATATACACATTTGAAGTACCTGCTTGTAACATGGACTGCTGTCATACATGCTCCAAATTACTACCACACTGTAACAAATGGCCTGACAGTTTCCCAAATGGTTGACTTAATGTTATATTTACCCCTATCTTGCTCAAGGACACAATAAACATATAGCCTAGTACTCTGTTAATGATACTGTTGCCTAACATGCTTACCTTAAATATATGCCTTAATTGGAGTGAAATGGCTACCCTCACTCTGGCTCTGCCACTTCAACAAGGCTGACACAGCTCTCACAGTTACTCCTATAGCTTGTTGTCCTCCAAAGTCTTCACACTCTCTGCCTGTGCCTATTACCTGCAGCAGCAGCTTCAGCCTGTAGCACACCCATCTCTATGTAAAAGTTGCGGCTACAGACCTACCCTCTGCAATGAAGTAGTCTTCTCACCGCAGTAATGTCCAGCACAACATATCAGAAAGAGGCCCTAATCTACATGAAGGTCTTATATATTGTACTATGGTTGCATGTGATTGCCTGATGATAGTGTAAATCTGCTGTGTTGGTTGCAATTAGCATTTTAGAACCACAGATTGGTTAAGAGGCTATCACCTGCTGATGTGAAGCATGTGAAAAAGGCAAGCATCTTGCTGTGGGTAACCATTCTGTATGAGACTTTCTTCACACAGACCATGTGTACGCAAAATATTACCTATCAGCGCACTTCAGCAGAGGAGTACTGCACACCATAAGGTATGTAACCATCTTGTTTACATCAGGATGCAGATGTCTGACTATACTTATGGGGAATCGGGATTACAGCTTTAAGCCCTTCTTAGAACTGGGATAATGACATGTCAATGATCTCCATATTTATTACACATACAGAGGATGTGCAAGACATCAATGATGGAATATATACTGTCAATGTGGCACACTGGGATCATGGAGCTCCCCCTTTACAGTGGTTGTAATAGCACACTGCTATTTGTTTGGCACAGTTGGTATGACATATTATCAGGGGAGGGTTGCTCTCTGGGGACACACTGCAGTAGACTCCAGTGTTGGCTGTATGAACATACAGCAGTACCTTTCATGGCACACATGGGAATACTTAACTATCACTAGTACCCTAGTTGTATCCACACACTTAGTATGCTTGCAACACTGTGGAATATGACATGTGTGATCAAGCAGTGGATATTGCCAGCCATTCTGTCCTTGCTGTATCTCCAGATAGTGTACTTCCATGTATGTGATCCTGACATGTGTTCCCATTTCATTGTCTTTCAGGGAACATGTATGCAAGACACTGTGCAGCTTTCATGGATGCAGAGAATGAGTTAATACTGGAAGACCTCCATCAACACCATGAACTCCTACTGTCCAGGTGGAGGCACACCAGGTAACAGTGGGATGTACTGTGCTCTTCTCCTTGATGTCAAAGCCACAAGTCATCAGAGTTGGACATATGAGCAGGTTCAATACCACACAATGGACATGATCAATGCAACATGCAGAACAGCAGCAGATGTAGCCAGGGATCATGGCACCACTGGTGGAGGGCCTGCAGTGGAACAACCACTCTCAGCCACTGAGGAATTCCTGGCAAAGTTAGGCACACACTACAGCTGCCAGGCATCCATCTCTCCCTAGATCATGGATGTGGGTGCCAGAGTGTCCATGGCAGAGAAGCAAGCAGGTCAGTTTAGTTTGATCAGCATTGCAATGCTGTAGCATTTAGTGTGTCAGGCATACATAGTCTTATGGGTATCAGGTCTGTCTGCTTTTGGGTGTGGGGGGGTTCACTACAGTTTGACTGTCAAGCTCAGATTTTGACCAATATAACAGTTAACACAGTAACTACTGAAAATGTGAGATATATGGATGTGTTACTCTGTGGTAGTGGAGCATGTAGTGGTACTGACATTACCTCTCCCTCAACTTTTCACAGGTCCATCAGGTATTGGCCAAGCCCTTCATCCTGCTTCTGGTAAGCATTACACTGTTTTGTTATAGATGTAGGTTTACAGCAGTGTAATCCCTAGACTGTCATCCCACGCCTGCTGCCTACATTGCTGTACTGTCAGCATGATTGCCAACTGCACTCATATTCTGACTGTACACATGTTAGACTCATACTTATGCCTTATAGGTGTGACCACAATGATAGATGTGACGATATTGTCAGGTCAATACAGACTCTCAAATGTGTCAACTGTGTCTACACAAATGTCAACAGTATGCCTCACTGTTGCTGATGAGATTGCAGTATAATAAGATGTTTTTCAAGTAACTACAGCTGTTAGTAGGAAGAGTACTGTCCTCATGTCCTACTATATGAGGTTGGGTTTTCAACAGGTCTTTCATAGTGATGACAGTATGTAGAGCCTTACATATATCACATAATAGTACTGCAGAGCATAATAGTGCAGGTATTAATATACTGCTTTTTCCTTTCTTATCACAGATGACTTGGGGGGGTCAGTGTCTATATCCTATACAACCTGATGTCAGTGTCTCCTCAGACACTGATGACAACGGTGGCCACAGTGTGGAACAGGTGGGGGTTACAGGGGCTTAATCTGTCCCAGAGGTTGACATCTCTCTTCTTCCTTCATTTTCATTGCACACAGTCAGTATGCCCACACATACCCAGTCCCCAGAGGCCACAGATATTGGACAGTCAGAGGGTGGGGACATATAACAGGAAAGTGTGGCAGCTATGGCTCCATTTAGTGTAGACACTGGCCTTAGCCAGAGACCTGGTGAGGCCCCACACAGGCAGATTGACAAGGGGTGCTTGTAGGAGGCCTGCTGTCTGTCCAACACCTGTTGCAGGTGTTACATCATGGATCACTTGGTGCATGTTATGGGTATTTGGAGGCAGAGACACTTTCTGAACAGAACACCAAATATATGCTTAGAATTATGGATGCAGCACTGTCTGACATCTGTAATTGCCTCCACCTTATTGGGGATACCCTGGATCGGTTCATTGATGCATTGGACAGAAGGTGGGCTAAGGCAGTGTCTGTCTTAGACCGCACATTGCCTGTGCTGGAACGTGTGGTTGGAGTTGAGCATCAGACTCATGGAAGTAGGTCAGCAACCCCATCTGCTGAGAGTCCACACAGCCATGAACAATCACAGTCCCACAGTGGCAGTACATCCAGCGCTACAGAGGGGAGTGTGCTGTCCACAACATGACATGGCAGGCCATGGACTTGTGGTCCTGTCCATTCCTGTGGGGGACATGGTCCCAGCAGACAGCAGTCACCACCAGGTACCGCTTCTGACCTTGGGCATGGAGGTGCCAGTACAACTCCTGGCAGAGCCATTTCCTCTGTTCGGGGCCAGAGACAGTGAATGGTCAACTCTACCATGTACAGTCCAAAGCTGTCCAACATACACACATGTAGGGCTAGCACTGAGCTTGAATGTGTACAGGCACACACTCACACACCACTATCAAATGCAGGCCACCTACAGACACACATGGCACCTTTCCACGGTCCATCTTACCTGCTTCCCTTTCTGACTCACACACATGCTGTCAACCATATGAATCAGCCTAGACTTCCTGCTGTCCCACACAACACCCTGTGCAAGTGATGATACCTGTGCCACATCCCTGTCATCCTCGGCATCAATGCAGGGAAATGAAGCTATGTGTCTGATGTGCAGGGTGACTATATTAGTTAACATGTACTTGTGTAATGCAGTGTTGTTTTGCCATGCCACTTGTAGTGTTTATCAACAGATACTGTATGCTGGCATTTGTCATGAGTACACCACATACTTTTGTGTACCTTATGTTGTATGATGTTGTAATGGCTGTATAGTTACACAGTGATGCATGTGTCATGGACCTGTTTATGTTTCTGCTTCAAGAGTCTGTTGGTATAACTTATGGATACACAGCGGCAATAAAGCAGCATAGGATGGCATGTCAGCACAGCAGAAATATGTCTTCAGCAAGGTACAGCACTATAAGTGCATGACTCCATAGGTTCATATGTGTATAACAGACTAACAAAGACATGCCAGAATTCAGAGATCTGAAGAAGTTTGACAATGTTTAAACAAAAGCACTAATAATAAATTTGTGGTCTGTATATATCCAATTTTCCACTTTGCATTGTTTTTTTTTTTGTTTTCAGCAGTTTTTCAATGGTGGCATTCAGCGTACTCCTGCATCCTTAATCTGCGAAAATGTCTGCTACCCTTGATATGTGTCACCAGGGCTTTGGGAACTAACACATCTACAAGCTGTGGTGATGAAGATGACCATCTACAAATATCCTGTATCCAGTACATACAGTTGCTTGACACCAGTTATAATTGTCGTGTTCTGCATCCCATTGTGTAACCTGCACATGAGGTGTGTCACAGTAGATGTGTGCTTCACATGCATGGGGGGCCTGTTTCATGTAGGGTGTACTGTCTGTGTTACATATAAGTTTTTCCAGCATGTACTATGTATACCACAGTGATGTTGTAGGCATGTAGAACAGGTGAGACACGTGTTAGTCCTGTCATGGATACACTGGGGAGGTACACAGTGGAATCTAACACCTACCTGTATGGAGCCATACACATTCCCTGCAAAGCATTTAGGAGACAGACTACACATGTACAGTTGTGACACGGACTCCACAGGACATGTTATCTACACTGTCTATTGATGTACTATGGAACCTGTGTGGCTGCTGCATTTGTATGATATACCTGTGTAGTGACATAGCAAGGGTGCCATTGCACACAATGATAGGTGTGATGACTGCCACATTCAGTGTAGCAGTGACAGTCTGGGATATGCATCCCAAACCTGTCAGTATAGGTTGTACAACAGTGAATGCATCCCCATATCTTACTGAACAGTGAAAGTCAAAGGCTACATTACTCTCTGTGTCCATAACTCCATATGTAATGGCTCAGCTGTGTGGTGTGTGGCCACTTCAATATTTTGCAGGGGTGGATGATTTCCCACAGGATAGTATTGTGAAGTTGGTGGCATTTTGTCTTTGTTAGGAGCTCATAGAACAATGGACTGTGTCTTAAGCCATCCTGGATAACTGTTGGTTCTGTGTGGGATTCTGTGACAGCACCTGCTATGCAGTCACCTGCTAATGTACTCAGTCAGAGGTCATTGAGAGTGGCTGTGACTGCAGAGAGGGAATAGGTAGATGGAGTACACTAATAATGGAGGATGGTGAACTCCACTGGTGACTGGCATCAATGCAGCTTAGTCTCTCAGTGCTATCTTCCCAGAGTATGACTGTCAGACACTTGCCTATCCACCAGCTGACATAACACTCTGTGCCTGACATACACAGTTTGTTGGACTAATATTGTCATACACCTTGTCATGCCATGGTTGGTGGAGTGAGACATATGTCCGACATCCATTGCATAGTGTAACAGTCAATGGGTTCTGCCAGTTACAGTTGTTAACATAGCATAATTTGGCCTTGAGAAAAAGTAACAGTATTTGGTCCAGTGTCAGTAGGTGTACGACAGTGTCAGTCTTCATATCCATGCTAACTCCTATCATGATTTTACAGGTCACATGACTCAGAGATCTGGGAACACTGCTTGGCACTACATGCTAGTTGACCTCTGTGCAAGTAAGTATTGCTGTTACTTCCAGTATGTTGCAAGAAGACAATCATGCATTATATCCGTACAGTGCACAGACAAACACATTAGGGAAGTGTAATATGTACACACTGTGTTGCTTTGTCATGCTTCAGCTCACTTGCCCAAAGGATGGTACATGTCCTTACCTACAATGGCCTGCAGCAGTGCCCTGACATCCCCACATGGGGAACAAACATATTGCATCATGTGTTTACCAGTATGGGTGACCAGTATAGCCACACAATGTGAGGTCCTACCTGGTGGGATCTGGCCATAAATCAGTCTCCTTAGAACCACCAGCATGTACTCCCCCTTGGAGTCAATACAGACATATATGCTAAGAAAGCCATTTATTATTATTGGGATGGTAGATATAGTGTTACAGCACTTCCTCCTTCAGATGGGACAGGCAAGTATGCAGAGTTCTACACCCACGCATTATGTCAGCAGCATTACAACTGCATGAACTCAAATGTATGTGACAGGAGAGACACAGGCTCATCAGGACTGAGCAAACAAGACTGGTGGACAATTGCCTTTAACAGGCAGTACAATAACAAGTGGACAGTGCTGTGTGACTGTTGGGGTGAGGGTGCCCCCCTAATATGGAGGCACTACCTCCTCAGCTAAAAGAAGCACATAGTTTTGTTGTGATGTTGTGTAGACACAGTAAGTGACAAAAGTAGACACCCACACAAACAGAACCACAGCGTACAGTGTAGTTACATCTGTAAACTCAAAGGACAGACCCAGATTGTCAGTGACTTCATATGCCACATATGATGGGTCTGTCCTCCTACCTAACCTGTACTCCCACACTGCCTGCATCAACTACACTCCCTTGTTCCCACCATGTGCAGCACATGACGTTCCTACAACCTGTCCCATAACTTCCATATTTACACAGCAGTTCATAACTGGCCTCTCATTGGAAGAAACACAGCATCTATTGCACATGCTAACATTCTAGGCTGAATCCCACATGTTATCTGACAAGGATTACTAACAACATTGTGAAACCATTGTAATCATACTAACACCACTGTCTGCACACCAGCTGAGTGGACAATGCCAACTGTTATACCCTTGCACAGAGATGGTGCATCCACTGTCCAACATAACTATACACCTCTTTGTCTGAGTATCCATATCTGTATGGCTGTAGGGACGATTGTCATGGAGCTGATCAGCACACATATATGTGATCTACACACAGCTGAATGTACACAACTGTTACACGTGGTGGACATTTCTGTGGCAGTCACCACGGACCTTAGTGAGGGTACATTAGGGTATACAAACCCCCTAGACTGAGCCAAGCCATCTGACTATATTCCCTGCTCAGGCAATATTTACAAAGCACCACATAGGCATCCATGATACTGTCATTGTAGGGGTCACTAAGTGGCCAATTGATGGCACACATATGCAACATAGGGACATCTGTAAGTAGCAGTGTTCAACAGGGTGCATTCTTGGGTCCTCTACTGCTTGGAATCCATTTAATCACAATATAAGTGACTACTGACTGATTGTGGCTAACAGTGTTGGATGATGCCTGCAAACTGTGAGCACTCATAGAATCTAAGTGGTATGTCACTGTCCTGCAAGAGGGTATTGCAAACATGCCTTTTAACATACTAAGGACAATAAACTCTAAGTAAATATATATGTAGCATCATTTCCATCAATTAGACCTGTGTACCTGGTAAGTAGCACATCAGTCGCAACATGTGATGTACATACTTGGGTGAAAGAACTGAGCACACAGACCTGGCCATACAGGTTTACACCTAATGTCCCTCAGATCACCATGTCTTGAAACTGGTATGGCAGGAAATATACAGCATAGCTGAGGCCACAGTCACCTATAAGTGACATACTCATAACCTCCAAGTACTCTTCCCTTAGCGTGCCAATATCTGAGTGCAATTCCCATTTGTCGATGTACCTTCCCAAGCAGTACTGGCAATTGCACACAACAGTATGGTCCTTCACAAGGACACTTCATGTCTTTAGTATGTGTTCAGTGGGGATTGACTGCATGAGTGTCATTGTTGCCTGTGCATATAGACTACACAGAGGTGATCTGTGCCTTGCATATGGGGCAATGTGTGTCCCTGCTTTATTGCATATGCTGCCTATGTGTAGGCGGCATAGTGGATGGATAACTCACCGTAAAGACATTAATCTTGTATGTGACATTTGTACTACATGCTTGTGGAAGAGATTTATCTAGCAGACTGAAACACACCCATGAAACAGAACCCTGCCTAATGGCATACAGAGTACCTCAGTGTACCTCAGCATATGCCATCTGAGGGTGTATGGCCAATATGCTATTGAAGTTCAAATGTCCTAAGGTTCTTTAACATGATGTAAAATATTCTAACAGGCTCACACACAAACATGGCTATATTTAGGCTAGCACCACTTCCAGTTACTGTGTACAGGACATGCCAAGGCACACACAGTGCAAGTTGGCTGTATGTAGATGAGGACACTTACCTATGTAATAGTACACACTACAGATCACAGTAGATGATGCACACAATACACCTCATGTCTGCTAGTACTATCCGTTTAGGACATATTATTCTTGATGACATCAGCAGGCCTTGTTGTGGTCATTCCTTTGTGGGGGACACATGACACACTGCAAAAAAATACTGCAAAACCCTACCTTATTCTAAGTTACCAAGGTGATTATATTCATGCCATATGGACACACACACACACACACACACACACACACACCAAGGAGTGAGATTAGAGCCCCTACCTATCTAGGTCTTACTCACTATAGCTCATAGTACTTATCATATGCACCATGGATTAAGTCTGATGCTACACTGTCAGCTGGTAATCTTAAGGTGGATGACGTCATCAGGCCTTGTAGAAGAGGGCAGTTTGGAATCCAGCAGCAAGTTACATGGCCAAAAAGTGCCGAACTATTGTAGGTAGCCTGGAGTGAGATTAGAACCCCTAACTATCTAGTCTTGCACATTACAGCTCACAGTACTTATCACACATGCCACAGCTTAAATCTAATAATACATTGTCAGCTAGTAGTTTTAAGGTGAACAACATCATCAGGCCTTGTAGAAGAGGGCAGATTGGAAGCCAGCAGCAAGTCATAGGGCTCAAAAGTGCATAGGCATTGCAGGTGGATAGCCCATGAGGGCATGTCAATTGTTTTGCAGGGGGATATACACACAAAAGCACATGTACAAGTAGCCTGAAGTGAGATTAGAACTCCTGCATATCTAGTCTTTGGTTTGCAGTTAAAATGCCCTGACACTTGAATAGGGTCTGGCAAATGGGGCAAATTTACAAAAAGTCCCTCTAATATGTACATACAAATGGTACAGCATCCACATTTGTGATGCCAAATGGTTTGTTTGTGTAAAATAGTCCTTTTCTTTGTTTTTTTACCCTTTTCAAATAATAGTTTTAAATTATGGTGATTTTTATACACAAAATGGGGGTGGGGGAAACCATCACAAAAAGGTCCTGATTACCCTCTAAAATATTCCAACTGTCCTGTATAATTTCTCTTATCAATCTACTATCTAAAGTCATGTTCAAATTGCAAAATATTTCTTTGTTGGACTTATTCAAAACTTTGGAGCCATTATAAGGAAGATGTAATATGGGTGGGTAAAGTGTCATTTGATTGTCCATGACATATGTAGCTGTACTTCTTAATTTGTTTTCATGGTAACCTCTTTCCAAAAAAAGTGAACAAATAAAATCTATTTCATTAATAAAATCACTGTCCACTAGTCATTTGACTGGCCATGATATATTGGCCTTTGGGTATGTTGTCTTTCATAAATTGTGGAAGAAAGCTTTTATAGTGTAGGTAAATGTTGGTAAAAGTTTTTTTACGATGAATCCTGCCATGCACAATCACAGTCCCATAGTGGCAGTACATTCAGCACTACAGAGGGGAGTGTGCTGTCCACAACATGACATGGCAGGCTATGGACTTGTGGTCCTGGGCATTCCTGAGATTTTAAAAGATTTGTTGATGACCTGTTGTTCATCTTAGAAGCTGATCCCAACCAGGTGAATGAGTCTATAGATTGTTTAAATTCTGTTTCTGAGTTCCTAAAATTTACTTTAGGTGACGTGGGTTTAAAGGTTAACTTTTTGTATGTTACTTTAGAGTGGGTAAAGGTACTGAAGAGATTTGTAAGCAGGATTCATCATAAAAAAACTTTTATCAACAGTTACCTACACTATAAAAGCTTTCATCCACAATTTATGAAGAACAACATTCCCAAAGGCCAATATATCAGGGCCAGTCGAATGACTAGTGAAGACAGTGATTTTATTAATGAAATAAATTTTATTTGTTTTTTTTTGGAAAGAGGTCACCATGAAGACAAATTAAGAACTACAGCTACGTATGTCATGGGCAATCAAATGACACTTTACCCGCCCATATTACATGTTCCTTATAGAGGCTCCAAAGTTTTGAGTAAGTCCAACAAAGAAATATTTTGCAATTTGAACATGACTTTAGATAGTAGATTGATAAGAGGAATTATACAGGACAGTTGGAATATTTTAGGGGGTAATCAGGACCTTTTTCTGATGGTTTTCCCCACCCCCATTTTGTGTATAAAAATCACTATAATTTAAAACTGTTATTTGAGAGGGGGAAAAACAGAGAAAAGGACTATTTTACACACAAACAAACTATTTGGCATGCATAAATGTGGAAGTTGTACCATTTGTAGGTACCTATTAGAGGGACCTTTTTTAAATTTGCCCCATTTGCCACACACTATTTCAGTATCAGACCATTTTAACTGCAAATCCAAAGGTGTGGTGTACATTAGGTTATGTTCTCCTTGTACTGCATTTTATATCTGGATGACCACCCGGCTTCACTGTGCCAGGATCAAAGGGCACTACTATAGCATAAAAAAGGAAGGATAGTAGAAATGCATTTTCCAAACACACCTTGAAGTGTTCCAACTACAATAAGTTCCTTTTTTCAGTTCTGGAACAGGGAACACATCATATAAGGGGTGGGGATTTTAAGGCAGAGTTGGAACAAAAAGAAGCACTGTGGCCAGTCAGGTTAAACTCTGACAAAGCCCCAGGGTTGAATGATGTAGTCAGCATCAAGTGTTTCTTAAAGGATTGCAGGGTTCACTTGAACAAATAAGTTTTTAACAGAAGTGTATGGCTTTAATAGCTGAGTTTGTGATGTCACTTAATTGTGGGATGAAGATGTACTTTCTATTGGCTTACAGATATTTTTAAACTGTATGTTGTTTACTGTTGAGGGTATTGTTTTATGATGAAGTCTAATGACGAAAGCAGAAAATAAATTGTTGTCTACTTTAAATTTGTGCCTCTTGTTCTCAGTCTAAGTTCCAGTTTTTGTGGCTTGTTGTGATATTCTGGAAGTTTTAGTCTGTTTTTGTGGTATGATAATACCTCACATGCAAAATATGTCACTACTTTCAGATTAGAACCATCAGCACCATCACCCATGCTAACTTCCCTAGTCCACTGAGCCACGCAGACTGCCAGACAGAGAAGAGTCCTTCATCACACATGCATATATATGTACATTGCTATTCCTGTGTTACATGTGACATACAATGTGTGATCAAGTTCTGTGTTACAGCCCTGAGATTGCCTGGTCTGCTGATATACCATTGCTGATGTACTGTTAAAGCAGTTATATGGGAACAGTACTATGTAGGGGGTGAGAAAATAGCACATGATCTGTTGGAATAGACAGTAGTCCATATATCATGTGACTCCACTGTTTAACATCTCCCTTGACTGATATAGTGAATATTCCAACCATGAAGCCTAGGAATTACTAGGAAACACATACTGTTGGACTGCGTATCTGTAGTCCCATGTGGATGTCACTTTTGTCCACATAGTCCCCTATATTTCCTTGCATAAATGCAGCAGATCCATATATATGATACCATTTTATAGTAATCCTTGCAAGTAGTGTGTAGGTTAGAGACTTACCTTGCGAATGCAGCAGTTGACAGGACTGTAGTTCAGGGCTGACTATGTGTGATGCAAGCAGTACACAGCCAATACATGGATAGGTACAGGATGCGTGGGTTGCCTGGCATCAACATTTTTAATATATGTATGTGAGTAGGATTAAGGTGTCAGACTCTACAGCCTTAGGCTGTCAGTGAATGTGCTATGTGTTGTCTCTTAGCCAAAGCCAGGGCATACTGGGCATGCCTACGTCTGCCTACAGGGACATCATCAGGGGGTTCCTCCTCTGAGTCCTCCTGTGACTGTAACTGTGGTGAACTAGGCACTGGCTGGGTGCTATGTATCCCTTCCCTTTGCTGATCCTGCTGCAGCTGTTTCCACAGGATGATATTGTGTAGCATGGCACATACTGTGAACATATGTGCACATGCGGCTAGACAGTACTGCAGGTCTTCACCAGATATATTGAGGCACTGAAATCATGACTTCAGAAGCCCAAACGCATGCTCTGTGTTGTTCCTAGTTTCTGAGTGTGGCTCATTATGGTGTTCTTCCATGGATGTGTGTGCATTTCTGATGGTTGTCACCATCCACAGTTCCAGTGCATAGACAGCATCCCGCACAGTTTATGGCTGTGTGGGATGTCCCTCCTAGCAAACATCTGGTACAGCTGTGATGCATGCTAGATATGGGAGTCATGATAACTGCCAGGGCTTCCAGCACACACATTTATGATAACCCCCTGGGCATCGCACAGTCTGGTAGTTGATGGAGAGGTACTCCTTGCGGTTGATGTGGATTCTACCCTCCTCACTAGGTGGTAACTTGATGTGTACACGAGTGGAATCTATGGCACCCAGTATGTGAGGGTAGTGTGGTACATGGTAGAAGTGTTGCATATTGCTGGTGCTTGCCTCAGGGATGAGGGGAAAAGAAATGTGCTCACTGGCATGTGGTAGCATGGCATCCAGGAACTAGTGGAGTACTCTGAATGATGATGCCTGTGAGACCCCCATCATGTTACTAGTTGGTCTTTAGAACATACCTGTAGCTGGTATCCTAAGGGCTACACATACCTTTGTTTCCACTGGGATGGGTTCCCCTCTGTTGGCTCTGAGCCTGAGTTGAGGAGGGCGGGAAAGCTCAGTGAGTTCTTGTAGTATGTTCTTGTCCACCTTGTAGCAAATTACAATCTCTAGCTCATGTAGCTCCTGAAAAGTTACTCTGGGCCTGAACACTCTTCTCCTTCTATGTCTAGACCTATTGTCAGCAGCAGCAGCATTGATTTCAGCATCTAGAGCATACAGATGTAGCATACCTGCAGCTGCCACTAGCATTATCTCAGTTAAAATTCCAAAGTCTGTACTCCAATGATGCAGAGCATGGAGTAAAAATCAAATTGTAGAGTGTATGCATGCTGTAGGTGCTGACTGCATGATTGGCTACCTACAATGCATTCCACCTGCCTAGTATATCATTAGCATCATTTAATGGCCATAGTTTAAGTTAAACAGGGGTCAGAACTTATTAATATGTAATTGGATTTTAGATACATTAAGCACTGCAGGGCCCTGCACAAACACATGCAGCGTAGGTAAACAAAGCTTAGTGTACACACCCCCCAGACTTCCATGCTCAGCATAGCAGCACATCATGCAAACACAGGGAAACATCCACCCCTTAGCTAAACAAAGCTTAGATGTTAGTGTACACACCCCTCCGAAAGGACACACTCAGCATGGTGGCATGCAGCGCAAACAGATGCAGCTAAGCTAAAATAAGCTTGGAAGTCATTGGACACACCTTCCCCTGATGTCAGCTACCTCATCTGTAAACAGCAACATGGTTCTCTGCCTACACAAAGGGGATATGCGGGCACTATTACCATTTATGCTATTCAGTAACTCTACCTCATTTGCATAAGCATCCCTGCTCACAGCCAGGAAAATACACCCTTCATAGCCCTACTGCATTAGCAACAGCACCAATACACCATTGTAGACACTCCACTCAAGGTCCTGTAATACATGTCTGTCACATAATATTAATTTTGTTTTCTCCAACTTTTTTTTAACAAAAGCATGTTTGCACACTGCTGCACACCTTGCAAACATGCCCAGATTGTTGAAAAAAAAATTAATTTAACTTATTTCCTTTAATTTTTCAGACGCACAAGAGAATAGCTTTGCTCATTTCTGTCTGTGGTATGCCATTTATGTCCATCTATCTACATTTTTACACTCCCTTTTGTCTGTCTACATTCCTGTATGCGGAATTTTTCTGTGTACACTATGGACACTGACACAGGGTCTGAAGAGTTGCCTATCTGCTTGCTGGATCACTCTACCTGACTCATTTGCATGACAGTCACCTACATATGAAGTGATTTGCAAGAATCAGTAATCACCATCATTCTAAAATCCTCCTAGAAGGAGACATTAACCATAATCCAGGCCCCACCTATCACAGCAAACATCAAGAAAATTGTCTTCCAGACTATATTCTAATCCCACAACGAACAACACCCAACCACAATAATCTAACTTTTGCTGGCATAAATATTAGAAGCATAGTAAATAAAGCTATTGAACTACATGCTGGATTTTTCAACACAAGCCTGATATGCTCGCTATAATTGAAACCCAGCATAATCAACTCTGAAATTACATCCCCGGTTATAATATCATCCATAATGACTGTATAAAAGAGGAAAGATGGTGGCATTACTTTAATATTTCTGAACAACTACCACATATGCCTCTATAACAAATCAATAACAAAAGTCATTTCAGCAGAGCTTCTTATCACTTTCCTGAAAATAAAGATATATAAACAAATAAGTACCACTGTCACTTACATCTTTACTGGTGACAATATAGCTACAATGAAAAGTATCCTACTTTGGATATCCATAATAATTCTACAATAAAAAAAATACTATCAATATATCAATATCAATTGGTTGGACACAATCTCTAACTTTGCATCTAGCATGAATTTTTATGGTTTCACTCAACTATTTAATAGCCTTACACATAATAGCGACACATCAAATTCCTTATTAGACTGGATCTTATTATCAGATCCTAGCAAATTTGTGACCACAGGCACAATGTTAGACTCTCTCTCAGCAACCATCCCAATCTAAACAATCAGGCATTTCACACATCCAGTTAAACAACATGTTTAGAAAACAGCATAAAACTAGTCAAAGTTTAACACAGAAATATTCATACCATCTTTATATATATATATATATATATATATATATATATATATATATATATATATATATATATATATATATATATATATATATATATATATATATAGTTACCATCTATTAACTGGAGCATAGTGAGAATCATCTCCATAGATGATGCTGTAAATTAATTCAATGCATAGTTCTTAAATATCCTAAATAGCTTTGCACCTTCTAAGGAAAAGTCTAAAAACAAATCATACAATTTGGCTATCCAAAAAAAAAAAGAGTAGAATGCTAATGCAGGATAAAGAAAAACGTGGAAAAAGTGGCAAAATATAAAACACCTCAATATCTTGAAAACTTCAGAATGTTCCACAGCCGTAACAAAAAGGAAATAAATGAAGACAAAAAGGTATAGTATAACAATTTTAAAACAATAATAAGCACCACCCTAAACATTTTGGTCAGCCATTAAAGAAATCTTCATCCAGGCCAAAAGTTCAACCATACCACTTGAAACTCCAGTAGAATTTAACTCTTATTTCATAGATAGTATAGCATCCCCAACCAAGGATTGCCCAACATCCAGTCCCAACCCTGCACAACAGCCACATGTCACCACATACACCTAAACCTTCAAATCTATGTCCACATCCTATATAAAACTACTTTTAAACAAACTCAAACCATACTCTACTTCAACTGATGACCTTCCAAGTGGGTACCTTAAAACTGCAGCCAATAGCATTGCCTATCCTGTCTCAATCTTTATAAATAGCCCATAAATGCCTTCCAAGAACCAATTTGATTTTGTATCCAGTGGAAATTTATTGCAAATAAATACATAAATCAGGATAGTTAAGTGTTTTCCATTCTAATTTGTTAAGAAGTTCATCAGAACTACATACTCTGACAGTCTGATTCCATCTTGGTTTAAAAAAAACCTTATCACATGGCAAGTGAAAATCCTTCCAGGCCAGACAGTCAGCTCAAAAAATGCTAAAATAATCAAAACTTACTGGTTTTGTGACATAAAAAAATATAAGTAGTGAACCGTAGACAATAAATTACAAATTTACTGCCTTAAATTGTAAGACCCTGTACTTCAACCCTGGGGTCTGAGATGCATTTAATAGCAACTGGCAATGCATGTTATGGTATTCTAGCCTTTTCTTTCAACTTCACCTCTCTCAGAAATTTGCACCTTTTCCAAAATAAAAAAAACAATAACTTTTTAAAGTTAGTGCACATCTTTGAATGTTTTTTTTTTTTTATTCGCCTGTTTTATTGCATAGGTGTGTTCATAAATCCAAGTCCATAATGCATACTCAGTCTTCCCTATGTAAAATTTAGGGCATGTAAGGAAAGATGCAAGGTAAATGAATACTTCTCAATATCACAAGCAGAATCAATAAATTCTGCTTCCTAGAATTAATGAGCTAATTTGAAAATCTCAATGATCATTTGGGTGTGATGAGCAGCATTCGGCAGTGACAGAGGCACTGCTCGTTAAGTGACTCACAGGACTGCTGCATGATGCAATGAGGAGTCTTTCCTATTGGCTAAGCTGCCTTAGATGACTAGGACAGCCTGAACCAGGATGTGGGAAGAAGGTACATACAGTGTGTGTGTGATTGTATATATATATGTGAGTGTTCATACATGGACAAACTACCGAAGGGATCATTGGGGGAAATGTTTAATTTAAGTGCTTGTGCATACTTGGTTAAACTACTGAAGGGATCAATGGGGAAATAACTGAAAGTCACGTGTGTGTGTGTGTGTGTGTGTGTGTGTGTGTGTGTGTGTGTGTGTGTGTGTGCGCGTGTGAGCGGGGTAAAATAAATTGCTTTATCCAATTGCTGCTGCTGTTATTTTATTACATTCTGATATGGCAGCAAGATCCAGTCAATAAATCTGGTTTTAATTGGATGCAGGGGTTGTCTGTGGATAAATGTCACTGACACTCACTCACTAGCCCTCTTCAAGAGAAATCTTGATAAGTGGATGGGAAAGAGAAAGTTCACCCCAGGGATCACTCCAGTGGCTCTACTTGATAGAGGCACTGGGAACTAATGTCAGGCAGAATGATGCCAGAGCACTTCTATGGGCTAGGCTTGTAAAAGCTCCATGGCCATTAGCCTAGTACACACATTTGAAGTTATGACACTGTGGTCATTTGTTTAAAATAAGCATTTATTATTCTGGCTTTACAAAAATAGTGTACATCTTTTTTTTCACTTTCTGTAACAGTCAGGCATCAGCATTGCACTCAGTAAGTAGGTGTCTGTGGTGGTCTGGGCAGGATATGTATGACAACTGATCATTGGTAAGGTGTTGCATTGAGTAGTTACCGTATAACAGCACTCGGTTCTTGTGTTGAGTTTTTAGCTGTTCATTCCTTCTATCTGAAGCCTTTTTCTCTTTGTGGATGTTGTCCACGTGCTTTGGTTTCTTCCTCCCAGACACTTAGCAATATAATATATGTCTCTGGTATTTGTTCTTATGTTTTTCAGCCCAAACTAACACCACAGTAGTACACAGAAGATAGCTGTCTTTTGGGAGGAATAGGAAGGAAGGCACTATTCACAGAAAGACTGAATATATTTCCTTACTCAGGATTTTTCTTCAGGAAATTATTATTAAGTCAAAGCTTAGTTAAAAAGTCTAAGGGGCACCTGAGTGCATTTACATCTTTTTGACTTCTGCAGTCCTAGCAGACCTCCATCTTAATTTAATTACTTCCTCCAGACTTAAAATTACAATACAGTCTTGTCCAATTACAGAGTGCTAAAAGCATTATAGAGTACAGCGCCCCTTGTGGTATGTACCTCACAAGACACCTACAACAACTGGAAAGGCCACAGAAATACCCCACAAAGAGGATTACTGGCCTCAAACAGATGCCCTATGCAGACCGTATCAAAAAACTCCAGCTTTGCTCCGTCGCTTATCGCCCACTCAGAGGCAATCTCTGCCTAACATACAAAGCTATGTCAAACCCAGAGCTGTTGGACATGCTCCACTTAAAGAAATCCCAATCCCTTTGAGCTACATGCTCTAGAGACCTAAACCTTGTCACCACAATAAACAGAACATGCTGGAGGGATAGATTCCTGTCCCAGAGACTTCCCATACTCTGAAACAGGCTACCTATCTATGTCAAACAGAGCTCCTTATTAGTACTCTTCAAGAAAAATTTTGATTATTGGATGGGAAATAGGAAATTCACCCCGGGGATCACTTCTGTGGCTCTGCTTGACAGGGGCACAGGAAAATAATTTTCTTGGGTGACGAAAGCCAGAGTACCTTTTTGGCTAGGCTTATATAGGCCCTAGGGCTAATAGCCTAGTACCTACCTATGAACCTATGTAGGGGGTGTTAAAATGAAAGACAAAGTATGGAAAATGAAGAGAAAAGGTAAAACAGAGAAGGCACTAAGGGAGAGCAGGGAAGACTATTGAGTAATAGGGGGACCCATGGAGTGTCAATTGTGGCTAGATATCTAAGGTGTATAAAGTCAGTTAAGTGGATATAATGAAATGGTTTGTACTGAAGCAGTCTGTGAATGAGAGAGAATGACCACATCTGTCTTATCACATAATGGTTATTGACCTGCTGTAATATAGTATCACCCTACTGTATTTGGCTTCACCCATTCAGTTGCTTCCTGCAGCCCCCCCCCTACTTTGAAGTCACCAGACATCACTGTCCATTCCTGTATCCACCAAGTCAGTACCCTTCTTCCATTCCTTTAAAACCATTCTGAAAGACATCCTACCTTAAATCTGACTCCACCCCAGATAAACTATATCCCTAAATATGAACAAGTACTTATTCATATCTTACACCTGCTTGCTCTCCCTTCTTCACTCACTTCCATACTTGACTCCCCTGACACTCTTTGTAAATATACTATAACCCTGTTTTTTCCCCTTACTTCATATACCAGTTTGTATTATAGTAACTTGCCTTTAATTTCTTAATAAACTAGCTAAAATTTTTCTAAATATTAAAAAATTGTAATATACGTTGTATCTCTTCATAAACAATGTTTTCATATTACATCTAATTTGGTATAATTATTTAAACTGTAGATGTTTTGTATGATTTCTGAAGACTATAAAGTTATTGCTTTTAAAATGTTTTTATAATACTTTTTATTGTCTGGTCTCCACTGAAAATAGGCGCCTGCCCAGACGGACTTTCCCATTAATCAAACATCACTAAATAAATAAATAAATAAATAAATAATATATTTATAAATGTGATTATTATAATATTTATTTATATGTGTATATTATAACGGGATGCATTCAGAAAGTGGAACAATCTCAACATCAAATAGAAGAAGGTTGATACTAGAACATAGAAACTGCAGTGCAGGGAATGTGTTGGATTTCACTGCATCATTGTCTCTTATATTGCACAGCGTACCTGAGATCTACCAATCCTTTCTACATCAAATTAAAGAGTGGTTTACCACCAGAAGAAGTATACCATCAGCTACAAGTATTGCTAGTAATGTAGAAGCAGCATGCTTGCTTGATTCTTTTCTGGCAAAACCTAACAATAATTTTAATAAAGAGACTTTACTTTGTGAAAATATGCCTGCTGATGAATTAGAAAATGGCACTGAGGTTCAAAAATTGAATCTGGGACAAACTGTATCTTGAGAGACGTTTGGTTAACAAACATTTGCCTAAAAGATTTGCAAATGTTCTAACAGAGTATAATATAGTGGTGAATTATCCATCTGTTTTCGTGGACTTATTTAATTCAGCAGTCCTGAAAATGAATGAGAATAATGTTCAAAGAAAATTGTAGCAAACACACTCTTTACAGACATTGGTTACACAGATTAAAAGTATTTCAGTGATCAGTGAAAATATTTCTGTGATAAATATCCTGCAGCCCTGCAAGCTCAACACCATGAATTGAAGGTTAAATAATGCAAAATAAAACAACAACAAAAAAATCAATGGGAAGAAAAAACTATTTCTAAAAGGCAGACAGCAGCATAACCAATCAGAGTACAGTATACAGTACAGGAAGAGTCTGCTGATCACGGAGTTATTTCAGAAGACATAGAAGCTCAGACAGTGTGT
Source organism: Protopterus annectens (assembly GCF_019279795.1). Classification (NCBI taxonomy): domain Eukaryota; kingdom Metazoa; phylum Chordata; order Ceratodontiformes; family Protopteridae; genus Protopterus; species Protopterus annectens. The sequence continues at coordinate 722,174,407 of NC_056725.1, read as the reverse complement.
TATTCTTCCAGAACTGCAAACAAGAGTCAATGAAAAGAGAATTAGTTACTAAAACAACCCTCCCCCAAAGGCAGGTACTAATTTATCATCAGAAAATCTTCATTATCATTATATTAGTCCTCTCAAACTAGGGATTATTATAAAAGCAGGAGACAACCCAGTAGAGACAGACAAATCTGGTCCAGTACAAACCATTCTTCTAACAGAAATGTCTGGTACAAAAGCAATAACAGCAATAATTTTCATATGGACTGTAAGGAATATATTCCAGTACTGTTACTCAGTTTATTGTAATGAAATTTCTGCCAAACTTCTTGATGAGACTGAGGTATATCTGTTACAAGAAGGGTATACTTTTCTTCCTACCTTCCAAAGCAATATTTCTAAAGCACTAAAAGTGTTAAAAATATATGCTAGGAATCTGATCTTAAATGTTTTGTATGTACAGGGGTAGCTTTCCACTGATAGCAATGTTACTGTTTAAAAAATATATATAATATTTATAGCACTGCCCTTTGTACAACAAGAGAAACTTTTGAAAACATCTGAGTAGGATATAAAACGTCTTTTAGAAACTCAATTGACTAGTCAACTGAAACAAATGATGCTTTATAATTTAAAAACAAAACCGAATAATTGAAACATGTCTATGGACATTAACTATAAATAATATGAAGGCTTTCAAGGGCAGGGACCATTATTGCTAAGGATAATACTAAACAAAAGAACAGAATCTTACATATGTCCAGCAGAGATGGATATCAATGGATCGTCATTTCTGAGACCTGCTTTTGAAAGGGGTTATTACTGATGCTATCTATGATTTTTGAGGAACTATAATCCAGTTATTCCTAAAAAAATGAGATTTTTAAGGTACATATAAAGGAGGTGTGTCTTCTTTGTAGCCCAGTTATAGCAGCAAGGTCCAAGACTGAACCCCTGGTCTTAAAAGTAGAAAAAATGCTGAATCTTTTTCTCATCAAGATACGCTTATATGTGAAAGATACTTTTGATCTAATAGACAAACTCAGTACTGTTATTTTTGATTCCATAGCTCTTTTTGTTACACTGGATATCAAATCCCTATATTCTGTGATTCCCTGGGAGGACTGGATATTTCAAATTACAGAGTTATCAGTTATAAGAGTTGGCTGACTAAAGATGGCCTGACTGAGATCCAGTGTCCATGGCTCTGATTTTAGAGAAAAATTACTTTGTATTTCATGAACAATGGTTTCTCCAAACCGCAGAAGTAGCAATGGGAGCCTGTATGCCCCTAACTTTTTGCCAATACTTCTATGGCCCAGTGGGAAGAGGTGTATGTGTACAATAGCATGTACTCTTACCATCTGGTGACTTATCAGCATTATATAAGTGACATTTTTATGTAGAGGGCATGTTTCCTTAATATTTTAAACAGTACTTCTACTATGTACTTGCACATGGAGTTTCTGAATCCATGCATACCAGGCCTAGATAAAGTAGCACAACATGTACATATTTGGTACACGCTTGTACCATAAACCTTGGTACAGTAGCGCATCCTTGTTACAGTAGCGCATTTTTGAGTTATGATTGTGGACACCCCACTTATCTGAAGTTGAACTTGGTGAAAAGCCAGGTTGTCACAATTACTTGTATTTGTAGTGAAGATACAGAATTTGTAGATAATAGTGTGCACTTAGCAAGATGTTTGTTTGTAGGAGTTATCAGGATGATAAACTTAAATCAGTGGTCAGTGCGGTTGTCACCAAAGGGTATACTAGATATGCACCTGTTCTTCACAATAATATGTTACCCTATGCACAAGAAAATAGAAATCTGAAGACAGACATAATCCTTATGGGGTTACAATTCAGCATAGGTATTCTCAATATTAAAAAGATAGGTGAAAAATCTAACAACCTGGGTCACAGGAATTGGTAAAAAAATTGGTTGTTGAAACATCACAGTTTTTTCACTTTAAAATGGATAATCTGCAGTCCCTCCTCAACAGAGATAGAGATATTAGGACAGATGATA